>NC_069504.1:255048852-255350519 GCF_027579735.1 Bombina bombina | reverse complement strand
GTTATACTTTGTCAGGGTAATTATGCAGGCCATATAGACCTCCCCCGATAGGGGGAGTTACAGGGATTAAAGTGCTAAGAATAATACTACTTAACACAACCTAGCTACCATGGGTCACAGACCGTATGTTTTATTATTATACTTTGTCAGGGTAATCATGCAGGCCATATAGACCTCCCCCGATAGGGAGAGTAAAAGGGATTAAACTGCTAAGAATAGTACTACTTAACACAACCTAGTTACCATGGGTCACAGACCGCATGTTTTGTTGTTATACTTTGTCAGAGTAATCATGCAGGCCATATAGACCTCCCCCAATAGGGGGAGTTACAGGGATTAAAGTGCTAAGAATAGTACTACTTAACACAACCTAGTTACCATGGGTCCCAGACCGGATGTTTTGTTGATATACATTGTCAGGGTAATCATGCAGGCCATATAGACCTCCTCCTATATGGGGAGTAACAGGTATTAAACTGCAAAGAACAGTACTACTTAACACAACCTAGTTACCATGGGTCCCAGACCGCATGTCTTGTTGTTATACTTTGTAAGGGTAATCATGCAGGCCATATAGACCTCCCCAGATAGGGGGAGTAACAGGTATTAAACTGCTAAGAACAGTACTACTTAACACAACCTAGTTACCATGGGTCACAGACCGCATGTTTTGTTGTTATACTTTGTCAGGGTAATTATGCAGGCCATATAGACCTCCCCCGATAGGGGGAGTTACAGGGATTAAAGTGCTAAGAATAATACTACTTAACACAACCTAGCTACCATGGGTCACAGACCGTATGTTTTATTATTATACATTGTCAGGGTAATCAGGCAGGCCATATAGATCTCCCCCGATAGGGGGAGTAACAGGGATTAAACTGCTAAGAATAGTACTACTTAACACAACCTAGTTACCATGGGTCCCAGACCGCATGTTTTATTATTATACTTTGTCAGGGTAATCAGGCAGGCCATATAGACCTCCCCCGATAGGGGGAGTAAAAGGGATTAAACTGCTAAGAATAGTACTACTTAACACAACCTAGTTACCATGGGTCACAGACCGCATGTTTTGTTGTTATACTTTGTCAGAGTAATCATGCAGGCCATATAGACCTCCCCCAATAGGGGGAGTTACAGGGATTAAAGTGCTAAGAATAGTACTACTTAACACAACCTAGTTACCATGGGTCCCAGACCGGATGTTTTGTTGATATACATTGTCAGGGTAATCATGCAGGCCATATAGACCTCCTCCTATATGGGGAGTAACAGGTATTAAACTGCAAAGAACAGTACTACTTAACACAACTTAGTTACCATGGGTCCCAGACCGCATGTCTTGTTGTTATACTTTGTAAGGGTAATCATGCAGGCCATATAGACCTCCCCAGATAGGGGGAGTAACAGGTATTAAACTGCTAAGAACAGTACTATTTAACACAACCTAGTTACCATGGGTCACAGACCGCATGTTTTGTTGTTATACTTTGTCAGGGTAATTATGCAGGCCATATAGACCTCCCCCGATAGGGGGAGTTACAGGGATTAAAGTGCTAAGAATAATACTACTTAACACAACCTAGCTACCATGGGTCACAGACCGTATGTTTTATTATTATACATTGTCAGGGTAATCAGGCAGGCCATATAGATCTCCCCCGATAGGGGGAGTAACAGGGATTAAACTGCTAAGAATAGTACTACTTAACACAACCTAGTTACCATGGGTCCCAGACCGCATGTTTTATTATTATAATTTGTCAGGGTAATCAGGCAGGCCATATAGACCTCCCCCGATAGGGGGAGTAAAAGGGATTAAACTGCTAAGAATAGTACTACTTAACACAACCTTACCATGGGTGTCAGACCGCATGTCTTATTGTTAAACTTTGTCAGGGTAATTATATATCATGCAGGCCATATAGACCTCTCCCGATAGGGGGAGTTACAGGGATTAAAGTGCTAAGAATAGTACTACTTAACACAACGTAGTTACCATGGGTCCCAGACCGCATGTTTTATTGTTATACTTTGTCAGGGTAATCATGCAGGCCATATAGACCTCCCCCGATAGGGAGAGTAAAAGGGATTAAACTGCTAAGAATAGTACTACTTAACACAACCTAGTTACCATGGGTCCCAGACTGCATGTTTTATTGTTATACTTTGTCAGGGTAATCATGCAGGCCATATAGACCTCCCCCGATAGGGGGAGTAAAAGGGATTAAACTGCAAAGAACAGTACTACTTAACACAACCTTAAAATGGGTCCCAGTCCACATGTCTTATTGTTATATTTTGTAAGGGTAATTATATATCATGCAGGCCATATAGAACTCCCCCGATAGGGGGAGTAACAGGGATTAAAGTGCTAAGAATAGTACTACTTAACACAACCTAGTTACCATGGGTCCCAGACCGCATGTTTTATTATTATACTTTGTCAGGGTAATCATGCAGGCCATATAGACCTCCCCCGATAGGGGGAGTAACAGGTATTAAACTGCTAAGAACAGTACTACTTAACACAACTTAGTTACCATGGGTCCCAGACCGCATGTCTTGTTGTTATACTTTGTCAGGGTAATCATGCAGGCCATATAGACCTCCCCTGATAGGGGGAGTTACAGGGATTAAAGAGCTAAGAATAGTACTACTTAACACAACCTAGTTACCATGGGTCCAAGACCGCATGTTTTGTTGTTATACTTTGTCAGAGTAATCATGCAGGCCATATAGACCTCCCCCAATAGGGGGAGTTACAGGGATTAAAGTGCTAAGAATAGTACTACTTAACACAACCTAGTTACCATGGGTTCCAGCCGGATGTTTTGTTGTTATACATTGTCAGGGTAATCATGCAGGCCATATAGACCTCCTCCTATATGGGGAGTAACAGGTATTAAACTGCTAAGAACAGTACTACTTAACACAACCTAGTTACCATGGGTCCCAGACCGCATGTCTTGTTGTTATACTTTGTCAGGGTAATCATGCAGGCCATATAGACCTCCCCAGATAGGGGGAGTAAAAGGGATTAAACAGCGAAGAACAGTACTACTTAACACAATCTTACCATGGGTCACAGACCGCATATCTTATTGTTATATTTTGTAAGGGTAATTATATATCATGCAGGCCATATAGACCTCCCCCGATAGGGAGAGTAAAAGGGATTAAACTGCTAAGAATAGTACTACTTAACACAACCTAGTTACCATGGGTCCAAGACCGCATGTGTTATTGTTATACTTTACCAAGGTAATCATGCAGGCCATATAGACCTCCCCCGATAGGGGGAGTAAAAGGGATTAAACTGCAAAGAACAGTACTACTTAACACAACCTTAAAATGGGTCCCAGTCCACATGTCTTATTGTTATATTTTGTAAGGGTAATTATATATCATGCAGGCCATATAGACCTCCCCCGATAGGGGGAGTAACAGGGATTAAAGTGCTAAGAATAGTACTACTTAATACAACCTAGTTACCATGGGTCCCAGACTGCATGTTTTATTATTATACTTTGTCAGGGTAATCATGCAGGCCATATAGACCTCCCCCGATAGCAGGAGTAAAAGGGATTAAACTGCGAAGAACAGTACTACTTAACACAACCTTACCATGGGTCACACACCGCATGTCTTGTTGTTATACTTTGTCAGGGTAATCATGCAGGCCATATAGACCTCCCCCGATAGGGGGAGTTACAGGGATTAAAGAGCTAAGAATAGTACTACTTAACACAACCTAGTTACCATGGGTCCAAGACCGCATGTTTTGTTGTTATACTTTGTCAGGGTAATCATGCAGGCCATATAGACCTCCCCCAATAGGGGGAGTAACAGGTATTAAACTGCTAAGAACAGTGCTACTTAATACAACCTAGTTACCATGGGTCCCAGACCGCATGTCTTGTTGATATACTTTGTCAGGGTAATCATGCAGGCCATATAGACTTCCCCCGATAGGGGGAGTAACATGGATTAAAGTGCTAAGAATAGTACTAATATAAACACAACCTAGTTACCATGGGTCCCAGACCGCATGTTTTGTTGTTATACTTTGTCAGGGTAATCATGCAGGCCATATAGACCTCCCCCGATAGGGGGACTTACAGGGATTAAAGTGCTAAGAATAGTACTACTTAACACAACCTAGTTACCATGGGTCCCAGGCCGCATGTTTTGTTGTTATACTTTGTCAGGGTAATCATGCAGGCTATATATACCTCCCCCGATAGGGGGATTAACAGGGATTAAACTGCTAAGAACAGTACTACTTAACACAACCTAGTTACCATGGGTCCCAGACCGCATGTCTTGTTGTTATACTTTGTCAGGGTGATCATGCAGGCCATATAGACCTCCCCCGATAGGGGGAGTAACAGGGATTAAAGTGCTAAGAATAGTACTACTTAACACAACCTAGTTACCATGGGTCCCAGACCGCATGTTTTATTGTTATACTTTGTCAGGGTAATTATATATCTATCAAATTTATCTATTTATCTTCTATCGATTCTATCTAACTATCAATCTATGTATATCTATCTATCAAATCTATCTATCTCATGGCCGGACTGTTTTGTGACAGCCACTTGTGTTTCGGCCAAATTTGAATTAGGAGGACAGACCAAGCATCTTCTTCCATCTCCCTGTTCCGAAAATCAAGGCCATATAGAACTCCCCCGATAGGGGGAGTAACAGGTATTAAAGTGCTAAGAATAGTACTACTTAACACAACCTAGTTACCATGGGTCCCAGACCGCATGTCTTGTTGTTATACTTTGTCAGGGTAATCATGCAGGCCATATAGACCTCCCCAGATAGGGGGAGTAAAAGGGATTAAACAGCGAAGAACAGTACTACTTAACACAATCTTACCATGGGTCACAGACCGCATATCTTATTGTTATATTTTGTAAGGGTAATTATATATCATGCAGGCCATATAGACCTCCCCCGATAGGGAGAGTAAAAGGGATTAAACTGCTAAGAATAGTACTACTTAACACAACCTAGTTACCATGGGTCCAAGACCGCATGTGTTATTGTTATACTTTACCAAGGTAATCATGCAGGCCATATAGACCTCCCCCGATAGGGGGAGTAAAAGGGATTAAACTGCAAAGAACAGTACTACTTAACACAACCTTAAAATGGGTCCCAGTCCACATGTCTTATTGTTATATTTTGTAAGGGTAATTATATATCATGCAGGCCATATAGACCTCCCCCGATAGGGGGAGTAACAGGGATTAAAGTGCTAAGAATAGTACTACTTAATACAACCTAGTTACCATGGGTCCCAGACTGCATGTTTTATTATTATACTTTGTCAGGGTAATCATGCAGGCCATATAGACCTCCCCCGATAGCAGGAGTAAAAGGGATTAAACTGCGAAGAACAGTACTACTTAACACAACCTTACCATGGGTCACACACCGCATGTCTTGTTGTTATACTTTGTCAGGGTAATCATGCAGGCCATATAGACCTCCCCCGATAGGGGGAGTTACAGGGATTAAAGAGCTAAGAATAGTACTACTTAACACAACCTAGTTACCATGGGTCCAAGACCGCATGTTTTGTTGTTATACTTTGTCAGGGTAATCATGCAGGCCATATAGACCTCCCCCAATAGGGGGAGTAACAGGTATTAAACTGCTAAGAACAGTGCTACTTAATACAACCTAGTTACCATGGGTCCCAGACCGCATGTCTTGTTGATATACTTTGTCAGGGTAATCATGCAGGCCATATAGACTTCCCCCGATAGGGGGAGTAACATGGATTAAAGTGCTAAGAATAGTACTAATATAAACACAACCTAGTTACCATGGGTCCCAGACCGCATGTTTTGTTGTTATACTTTGTCAGGGTAATCATGCAGGCCATATAGACCTCCCCCGATAGGGGGACTTACAGGGATTAAAGTGCTAAGAATAGTACTACTTAACACAACCTAGTTACCATGGGTCCCAGGCCGCATGTTTTGTTGTTATACTTTGTCAGGGTAATCATGCAGGCTATATATACCTCCCCCGATAGGGGGATTAACAGGGATTAAACTGCTAAGAACAGTACTACTTAACACAACCTAGTTACCATGGGTCCCAGACCGCATGTCTTGTTGTTATACTTTGTCAGGGTGATCATGCAGGCCATATAGACCTCCCCCGATAGGGGGAGTAACAGGGATTAAAGTGCTAAGAATAGTACTACTTAACACAACCTAGTTACCATGGGTCCCAGACCGCATGTTTTATTGTTATACTTTGTCAGGGTAATTATATATCTATCAAATTTATCTATTTATCTTCTATCGATTCTATCTAACTATCAATCTATGTATATCTATCTATCAAATCTATCTATCTCATGGCCGGACTGTTTTGTGACAGCCACTTGTGTTTCGGCCAAATTTGAATTAGGAGGACAGACCAAGCATCTTCTTCCATCTCCCTGTTCCGAAAATCAAGGCCATATAGAACTCCCCCGATAGGGGGAGTAACAGGTATTAAAGTGCTAAGAATAGTACTACTTAACACAACCTAGTTACCATGGGTCCCAGACCGCATGTTTTATTATTATACTTTGTCAGGGTAATTATATATCTATCAAATCTATCTATTTATCTTCTATCGATTCTATCTAACTATCAATCTATGTATATCTATCTATCAAATCTATCTATCTCGTGGCTGGACTGATTTGAGACAGCCACTTGTGTTTAGGCCAAATTTGAAGTAGGAGGACAGATCAATCATCTTCTTCCATCTCCCTGTTCCAAAAATGCAGGCCATATAGACCTCCCCCGATAGGGGAGTAACAGGTAGTAAACTGCTAAGAATAGTACAACTTAACTCACCACGGGTCCCAGACCGCATGTCTTATTGTTATACTCTGTCAGGGAAATTATATATCTATCAAATCTATCTATTTATCTATCGAATCTATCTAACTATCAAACGTATCTATCAAATATATATTGCATCTATTGATCTATGTAATTCGTATCTATCAAATGTATATTGTATCTTTTGATCTATGTAATTCGTATCTATCAAATGTATATTGCATCGATTGATCTATGTAATTCGTATCTATCAAATTTATATTGCATCTATTGATCTATGTAATTTGTATCTATCATATGTTTATTGCATCTATTGATCTATGTAATCTATGTATCTATCTATCTATCAAATCTATCTCGTGGTTGTGCAAATGGACTGTTTGCTGTTGTTTGCGGTGCGTTACACTGGGAGTTTGGTCTGTCACTGTGAAGTGGGCGTAACCCTTACACTACCTGATCGATACATCATCCCTTATGTTTTAAAGCACGTGATTCAAAATTTTTTTAGGAATGTTAGGTGATTAAGGCCCTTTATGGGTTAAAACCAGACTCTGCATCAACTATGTAATTTTCCGTGGGAGTTTTGCCATGGATCCCCCTCTGGCATGCCACAGTCCAGGTGTTAGTCCCCTTGAAACAACTTTTCCATCACTATTGTGGCCAGAAAGAGTCCTTGTGGGTTTTAAAGTTCGCCTGCCTATTGAAGTCAATGGCGGTTCGCGCGGTTCGCCAGTTCGCGAACAGTAGCAGATGTTCGAGTCCGCCGTTCACAAACCGAAATTTTAAGGTTCGCAACATCACTAATTAAGAAGTGGTTCATCCCTAAGTTTGTAAGATGTCCCAACATCTCCTCAGATTTTCTTTTCATTTTTGTATACACCTAGGTTACAAGTGAAGCACTAAATTATCTCGCTCAAGCCAATGAGCAAAATAGCCCATTTGGAATGAGATAATTAACCAGCCATTACAAGTGGCTGGTTATTGCTACCGCAAGTTCGCAGTAGCAATTAGCGCTTACGAAAAATAACCAGAGATCAGATTTCTGGTTAATTTTATAAATCTTTCTTAAATGCCCCCAAAATACTGTCTAGTGCAGTTTATTAAAAAAGATCGCAGTAGCAATTAGCGCTTATGAAAATTAACCAGAGATCAGATTTCTGGTTAATTTTATAAATCTTTCTTAAATGCCCCCAAAATACTGTCTAGTGCAGTTTACTAAAAAATAAAGATGGCAGCATCTTTATTTTTAATAAAAGTACTGCAAAAGGCAGTATTTTGGGGTTAAAGTTGGTGGGGTGTTAAAAAAACGGCACTGAAAAGTGCCTTTACATTGCGGTCAATGGGAACTGTGTGTTCCCAGTAAATATATATGTATATGCTTATATATGTTTATATATATATATATATACTGTATTTTTATATTTGCTGCCATCGCTGCACGACTTATCCCCTTCGCTGGTGCAGAAGTTCTGATCTCTGACGCCATCAGAACGAGGTGCCAATAGGAGTCTATGAAAGCAGGTTCTCGTGAGAGCAATGCTTCCTAGCAATGCGTTTGCATTGTTGCTATCTTTTAATGCCAGCATGCGCTAATATCTCTTTCATGAAACCGATATATAGCACTCCACTTGTAATCTAGCCCATTATGTGTCTTTATGTGTAGTGTATTATTATTCTCAACATAGCATAGATCTCATATCTAAATCCTGCCAAGACACTATCTCTATGTTAATGGAGACTGGTAGGAGTAGGGTGTTGCTTTAATAAATAAACTTCAATTTAGGGTCCGTTTAAGTCTCACTAATGATGGTAAATTAATTCTTAGGGGCCGAAACATTATTCTTAGGGGACCACTGCTCCTTAACTCGTCCGCCTGCTCTGAGGCGGCAGACAACAATCAGCCCGATTACATACGATCGGGTTCATTGACACTAGGGATGGGCGAATGTGTAAATTTTCAAATTTCGAATGTAGAACGAATGTTATTACCGAAATTTGAATTCTAAATCCGAATGTCGATAAGAACGAATATTCTTAAAAATTCGAAAATCGAATGTTATTTACAGTTTTCGAATGTCACTTTCGAATTCAAATTTTTATAATTATATCGAATGTCCACATTCGAAATTTCGAATTTAACATTCTTTTTAACAAATACTATTCAGAAGTTCAATAGTTCATGTGGTAGGGTGGGAATTTAGTAAATTGATACATAATAGATACAAATATATCATTTCGAATGTTTCGATATAGAATATTGCATAATTCGAATATTGCATTTAAAGAAAGCATTAGAAATACTATTACAAACATATAAATTCGATTTTTTTCGAATTCGAATATAAATTCAAATTTTTTGAATTCGAATATTGCATAATTCAAATATTACATTTAAAGAAAAAGCATTCGAAATACTATTACAATCTAAATTCAAATTTTTCGAATTCGAATACACGTATTGCATAATTCGAATATTACATTTAAAGAAAAAGCATTAGAAATACTATTACAATCTAAATTTGAATTTTTCGAATTCGAATACACGTATTGCATAATTCGAATATTACATTTAAAGAAAAAGCAATAGAAATACTATTACAATCTAAATTAGAATTTTTCGAATTCGAATATTGCATAATTCGAATATTACATTTAAAGAAAAAGCATTAGAAATACTATTACAGTCTAAATTCGAATTTTTCGAAAAGAATATTTTCGAATGTAATCGTAAAATTCGAAATCGAACATTCGAAAATCAAACGTTAGAATGTTATCTAAACATTCGAAATTCGATTCGAATGAACGAATGTGTTAAAATTCGTTCCGTTTTTCGAATGTTGCGAAACATTCTCCCATCCCTAATTGACACCCCCTACTAGCGGCCGATTGGCTGCAAATCTGCAGGGAGCGGCATTGCGCAAGCATTTCACCAGAACTGCTTGTGCAATGATAAATTTATCGATGTGCAACGGACTTGATTCACTATATGTTAAATCAGCCTCTTTCAATCACCTCATTCAAGCTTGTGCGTCAAAACTCTGCTAGATGATATACAGTGTATATAAGGAATATATATATATATATATATATATATATATATATATATATATATGAATATCTATTTAAAAATACTTAGAACATATTTCCTTATGTAATGAACATTGGAATGTCAAATATTAACATTAAATACATAGCTAAACACTTGAAAATTGCATAAATATGATTGACATGTTTTCAGCAACTTGATTGCAAAGGGCTCCAATGCACTTATATATATATGTGTCTGCATATGCGTACATATGTATTTATGTGTTTATGTGTATTTATGTCTGTTAATACATATATACACATATCAATACATAAATACATATTTACACACATATAGACATGTTCTTGTGCAACTTTTTAGTAGAATGTAACAATTAACCAGAGCTCTGAAGTCACACTATCCCAAAAAGCGTTAAAATTAAATGCGCTCAAGCGAATGCCTTTACTTTCAACCTTGAACATACGTGCTACTTCTTACGCATGTAAACAGCCGCGATTAACCCCTTTTAGCTCATTTGTATTGAGTGCTTATGCTTGATTAGAAAATACAAAAGGTGGTAGTTATAATGGGAAACTTCCATGGAGGGCAGACATAAGCCACTTATGGAGGGGAGGAGGAAGGTGTTCCATAACTTCAACAAAAATCAGGAGTATTGGGGAATCACTGATATTAATAAAAATCATACAATTATGTTATTTACAAAATCCTTTTAAGGTGCGTACAGCAAGAGAAAGTGCTTCAAAATGCTACCATGTTATAGATATAATCAAACATTATATATAAATAGCTGCTAAAGGCTAAATAAAAATAATGTGCCCAGTACTTGGTATGGACAACCTTGATTTAAACCATCGATTTATTGATGAGGTTAGAAAACTTACAAAATGTCTTCTTCGGTTGTCTTGAAGTAATAAACTTTTATTTTTAAATCTGTACATCATTAGTACAACAGATTAACTGTATTTCACAACAATCTGTTCATTTTTTAAGCGTACCAGCATCTAAAAAAAAAAAAGTTATCGTTTTAACATAAATTAAATTGTATTAATATAAACAGTTGTATGGTTATTATTCTTATTTTAAATTGGATGTGATAAAACTAAATACAGAAATGATTCAGTCTAAATTTCTTAGTATATTTAAATATATATATTCTGCTTTTATATGTTTACTTGCCAAATTCAACAACCCTTTGTTTTTTACTCACAATCATACATTCTGTTAGGCATGTGGTTTCTTTCAACATATGGGCACAGCATCTCATATTTAACTTAATTCTTCTTGTTAAACCTCATATGAACTGTATCGGTTGACTTCTTTGTTTTACCTGGAATATATAACCTGCCACATTTTATAAGAAAGGCTATGAGTAATTTTTAAGCCTTGTTCTCATTTAGCAATGGAATGTGATGATATATGAGATTGAAATAAGTTTAATTCACATGACATGTTATTGAAGATAAGATCAAAAAGTTAAGAGATTTCAAATGGATTGTCAGTTTTACTTATGTGTAACGTATTGCTGACAATTTTAAAGTGAATGTCAAGTTTGATGAATCAGTGCCCGGTTTTTTAAAACCCTATTAAAAACAGGGGCACTTTCATTTATCAAACTTTATATTTCACTTGTTTTGTTAAAATACTTACCTTTAAATCTTGAAAGCCGCTCCAGTGCTTCCCCCGCCTGTCGCAAGCCTCTGCATATGTCAAAAATGACGAATCCGTCTTCCTCCAATCACGGTGTTGCCTCAGGCAATGATTCCCCCCAGGGGGGGGGAAGCCATGATTGGAGGATGCCGTATTTGTCATTGGTGACGTATGAAGTGACGAGCGGCAGGAGGGGGAATCGCTGAAGCGGCTATCAAGATTTAAAGAAAACAAGTAAAATGTAAAGTTTGATGAATGAAAGTGCCCCTGTTTTTAATAGGGTTTTTAAAAACCGGGCACTAATTCATCAAACTTGACATTCACTTTAATATTAAGTCCTACAACGATAAATCATTAATATTTTATACTCTAGCTTTATGAATACAACCAGTATGTTTTTTAATACATTTAGGGCTAGATTACAAGTGGTGCACTAAATATTGCTTGTGCTCAAACGATATTAGTGCTCCACTGAGTAATACCAGAAATGCTAATGTGCGTTGGTATTACAATTTAAGCGCAATGCTAACGCAATGGGGCATCAGAATTTAAGAGCAGTAAAGGGGCTAAGCAGCGCTGCGACTGCAGTAAATATAAATATATATGTATATGCTTATATACATATATATTTATGTGTTAATATGTGTATACACTTACAAATTTACAGGGAACACATAGTTCCCATAGACCGCAAAGTAAAGGCACTTTTCAATAGTACACTTTTTATTTTTTAATAGAATACACTACACTGTATTTGGGGGGCATTTGGGGCATATTTATAAAATTAACGAGAGATCTTATCTTGTAATGGCTGGTTATTTATTGAGCGCTCGCTAAATGGCAAATTTGCATGTTTAAGAGTGCGCGATAAATGAAACTCAAAGTGTAATCCCTTTTAAGTAAATTAAAACAATTTAAGGGGCAATAAAGTCAAAATTAAACTTTCATTGTTCAAACAGAGCATGCAATTTTAAACATCCATTAAAATTACTTCTGTTATTAAATTTATTTTGTTATTTTATTATCATTTGTTGAAGAGTAAAGCTAGTCTTAGGAGTGTGCACGTGGCTTTAGGACTCTTTGGCAGTAGTATTTTGAAACAATGCATAACAATATTATAAAACATATGGGACCAGATAAAAGTGGCACTCTAGTGCTTTCGCTCGAGCGTTAACCTCACCAGAAGTAAAGATTTTACACGCGTGGGTAAACGTGAGTGAAACCCGACGCGCGCTAACTTCAGAACTTCAGATATCGTGACTGGGCTTATTCTCCTCATAGACTTAAATGGAGAGTGCAGAAGAAAAAAAGTAACACTCGCGCGCTAGCCTGACAGAAGATATTATTATTTAACATTTCAATGTTCTTCACATACAGGAATATGTGTTTTCATTTTAAATAAATATTTCTATATATATCTATATACCTATATCTATGTATCTATTCATATAGATATATAGGTATAGCTATAGGTTTTACATTAACATGATCAGATTTATATAGAAATATTTATTTAGTAATAAAAAAATAAAACAATTCTATGTGAAGAACCCAACACCGCGTTAGACCCAAAGCAACCAAACCCGAAGTGGGTTACTCATATTTTACATTCCAATGTTCTTCACAAAGATTTTTTTTTTTACTTGTGATAATGTTGATGTAAAATATATATCTATATGAAGAGATGTATAGGTTTAGGTATATATAGATATATTTAGAAATAATTAAGATAAAAATAACTTTTTCTTCCATGTGAAGAACATTGGAATTGGAAATACTTACAATAAATACACAGTAAAACACATTATTAAATAGTATTATGTAATTATTATTTAGACACTTGTATATATTATAGCCCTGTGCAGTCAAAAGCATGGCCATATACCATATCTTTTAACCCTTTTAAAAAAAAATCAACAAAGGATACCAAGGGAACAAAGCAAAGTTGACAAAATAAGTAAATTGGAAAATTGTTTAACAGTCAGTGCATGTTCTATCTGAATCAGTAAAAGTTTAATTTTGACTTTACTTACCCCTTAAAGGGCAAGTAAAGTAAAAAATAAACTTAAATTGACTGAATAGAGTATGCAATTTTAAACATTACATGGTCTATCAGAATCATAAATCTTTAATTCTGCCTTTACTGAGTGTCCATTTAGAAAAGAATACCAAGAAAACAAAGCAGATAGAAGTAAATAGAAATATCAATAGAAATATATTGGAAAGTTGCACTTCCTAAATTATGAAAGTTTAATTTTGACTTCCCTGTCTATTTAAGTGGATCTGTTAGCAGCTGTTATTGTTAGGACAGTGCAATACAGAAGGAACCAGTCTGTGGTGGGGAGAGAGGCAGTGGATGGGATTTTAATTTTGTGGTTTGATTCCACCATCTGCCACTGGAACTGTTTTATGTGGATTTTGAAAGTCTTTGTTACTACTCTTGGACTAATAAACAGTCTGTTACTGCTCTTGGACTTATCACAGTCTGTTACTGCTCTTGGACTTATAAACAGTCTGTTACTGCTCTTGGACTTATAAACAGTCCGTTACTTCTCTTGGACTTATCAGCAGTCCGTTACTGCTCTTGGACTTATAAACAGTCTGATACTGCTCTTGGACTTATAAACAGTCTTTTACTGCTCTTAGACTTATAAACAGTCTGTTACTGCTCTTGGACTTATAAAGCAATCTGTTACTTCTCTTGGACTTATAAACAGTTTGTTACTGCTCTTGGACTTATAAACAGTCTGTTACTGCTGTTGGACTTATAAAGCAATCTGTTACTGCTCTTGGACTTATAAACAGTCTGTTACTGCTCTTGGACTTATAAACAGCCTGTTACTGCTCTTGGACTTATAAACAGTCTGTTACTACTCTTGTACTTATAAACAGTCTGTTACTGCTCATGGACTTATAAACAGTCTGTTACTGCTCTTGGACTTATAAACAGTCTGTTACTGCTCTTGGACTTATAAACAGTCTGTTACTGCTCTCGGACTTATAAACGGTCTGTTACTGCTCTTAGACTTATAAACAGTCTGTTAGTGATCTTGGACTTATAAACAGTCTGTTAGTGATCTTGGACTTAAAAACAGTCCGTTAGTGATCTTGGACTTATAAAGCAGTCTGTTAGTGATATTGGACTTATAAACAGTCTGTTAGTGATCTTGGACTTATAAACAGTCTGTTTATAGCCCTTTGCAGTCAAAAGCATGGCCATATACCATATCTTTTAACCATTTTAAAAAAAAATCAACAAAGGATACCAAGGGAACAAAGCAAAGTTGACAAAATAAGTAAATTGGAAAATTGTTTAACAGTCAGTGCATGTTCTATCTGAATCAGTAAAAGTTTAATTTTGACTTTACTTACCCCTTAAAGGGCAAGTAAAGTAAAAAATAAACTTAAATTGACTGAATAGAGTATGCAATTTTAAACATTACATGTTCTATCAGAATCATAAATCTTTAATTCTGCCTTTACTGAGTGTCCATTTAGAAAAGAATACCAAGAAAACAAAGCAGATAGAAGTAAATAGAAATATCAATAGAAATATATTGGAAAGTTGCACTTCCTAAATTATGAAAGTTTAATTTTGACTCCCCTGTCTATTTAAGTGGATCTGTTAGCAGCTGTTATTGTTAGGACAGTGCAATACAGAAGGAACCAGTCTGTGGTGGGGAGAGAGGCAGTGGATGGGATTTTAATTTTGTGGTTTGATTCCACCATCTGCCACTGGAACTGTTTTATGTGGATTTTGAAAGTCTTTGTTACTACTCTTGGACTAATAAACAGTCTGTTACTGCTCTTGGACTTATCACAGTCTGTTACTGCTCTTGGACTTATAAACAGTCCGTTACTGCTCTTGGACTTATAAACAGTCCGTTACTTCTCTTGGACTTATCAGCAGTCCGTTACTGCTCTTGGACTTATAAACAGTCTGTTACTGCTCTTGGACTTATAAACAGTCTTTTACTGCTCTTAGACTTATAAACAGTCTGTTACTGCTCTTGGACTTATAAAGCAATCTGTTACTGCTCTTGGACTTATAAACAGTTTGTTACTGCTCTTGGACTTATAAACAGTCTGTTACTGCTGTTGGACTTATAAAGCAATCTGTTACTGCTCTTGGACTTATAAACAGTCTGTTACTGCTCTTGGACTTATAAACAGTCTGTTACTGCTCTTGGACTTATAAACAGTCTGTTACTACTCTTGTACTTATAAACAGTCTGTTACTGCTCGTGGACTTATAAACAGTCTGTTACTGCTCTTGGACTTATAAACAGTCTGTTACTGCTCTTGGACTTATAAACAGTCTGTTACTGCTCTCGGACTTATAAACGGTCTGTTACTGCTCTTAGACTTATAAACAGTCTGTTAGTGATCTTGGACTTATAAACAGTCTGTTAGTGATCTTGGACTTAAAAACAGTCCGTTAGTGATCTTGGACTTATAAAGCAGTCTGTTAGTGATATTGGACTTATAAACAGTCTGTTAGTGATCTTGGACTTATAAACAGTCTGTTTATAGCCCTTTGCAGTCAAAAGCATGGCCATATACCATATCTTTTAACCCTTTTAAAAAAAAATCAACAAAGGATACCAAGGGAACAAAGCAAAGTTGACAAAATAAGTAAATTGGAAAATTGTTTAACAGTCAGTGCATGTTCTATCTGAATCAGTAAAAGTTTAATTTTGACTTTACTTACCCCTTAAAGGGCAAGTAAAGTAAAAAATAAACTTAAATTGACTGAATAGAGTATGCAATTTTAAACATTACATGTTCTATCAGAATCATAAATCTTTAATTCTGCCTTTACTGAGTGTCCATTTAGAAAAGAATACCAAGAAAACAAAGCAGATAGAAGTAAATAGAAATATCAATAGAAATATATTGGAAAGTTGCACTTCCTAAATTATGAAAGTTTAATTTTGACTCCCCTGTCTATTTAAGTGGATCTGTTAGCAGCTGTTATTGTTAGGACAGTGCAATACAGAAGGAACCAGTCTGTGGTGGGGAGAGAGGCAGTGGATGGGATTTTAATTTTGTGGTTTGATTCCACCATCTGCCACTGGAACTGTTTTATGTGGATTTTGAAAGTCTTTGTTACTACTCTTGGACTAATAAACAGTCTGTTACTGCTCTTGGACTTATAACAGTCTGTTACTGCTCTTGGACTTATAAACAGTCCGTTACTGCTCTTGGACTTATAAACAGTCCGTTACTTCTCTTGGACTTATCAGCAGTCCGTTACTGCTCTTGGACTTATAAACAGTCTGTTACTGCTCTTGCACTTATAAACAGTCTTTTACTGCTCTTAGACTTATAAACAGTCTGTTACTGCTCTTGGACTTATAAAGCAATCTGTTACTGCTCTTGGACTTATAAACAGTTTGTTACTGCTCTTGGACTTATAAACAGTCTGTTACTGATGTTGGACTTATAAAGCAATCTGTTACTGCTCTTGGACTTATAAACAGTCTGTTACTGCTCTTGGACTTATAAACAGTCTGTTACTGCTCTTGGACTTATAAACAGTCTGTTACTACTCTTGGACTTATAAACAGTCTGTTACTGCTCTCGGACTTATAAACAGTCTGTTACTGCTCTTAGACTTATAAACAGTCTGTTAGTGATCTTGGACTTAAAAACAGTCCGTTAGTGATCTTGGACTTATAAAGCAGTCTGTTAGTGATATTGGACTTATAAACAGTCTGTTAGTGATCTTGGACTTATAAAGCAATCTGTTACTGCTCTTGGACTTATAAACAGTTTGTTACTGCTCTTGGACTTATAAACAGTCTGTTACTGATGTTGGACTTATAAAGCAATCTGTTACTGCTCTTGGACTTATAAACAGTCTGTTACTGCTCGTGGACTTATAAACAGTCTGTTACTGCTCTTGGACTTATAAACAGTCTGTTACTGCTCTTGGACTTATAAACAGTCTGTTACTGCTCTCGGACTTATAAACAGTCTGTTACTGCTCTTAGACTTATAAACAGTCTGTTAGTGATCTTGGACTTAAAAACAGTCCGTTAGTGATCTTGGACTTATAAAGCAGTCTGTTAGTGATATTGGACTTATAAACAGTCTGTTAGTGATCTTGGACTTATAAACAGTCTGTTAGTGATCTTGGACTTATAAAGCAATCTGTTAGTGATCTTGAACTTATAAAGCAATCTGTTAGTGATCTTGGACTTATAAACAGTCTGTTAGTGATCTTGTACTTATAAACAGTCTGTTAGTGATCTTGGACTTATAAACAGTCTGTTAGTGATCTTGGTCTTATAAACAGTCTGTTAGTGATATTGGTCTTATAAACAGTCTGTTAGTGATCTTTTAGTGATATTGGACTTATAAAGCAGTCTGTTAGTGATCTTGTACTTATAAACAGTCTGTTAGTGATATTGGACTTATAAACAGTCTGTTAGTGATCTTGGTCTTATAAACAGTCTGTTAGTGATATTGGTCTTATAAACAGTCTGTTAGTGATCTTTTAGTGATCTTGGACTTATAAAGCAGTCTGTTAGTGATCTTGTACTTATAAACAGTCTGTTAGTGATCTTGGTCTTATAAACAGTTTGTTAGTGATCTTGTACTTATAAACAGTCTGTTAGTGATCTTGGACTTATAAACAGTCTGTTAGTGATCTTGGACTTAAAACAGTCTGTTAGTGATGTTTTAGTGATCTTGGACTTATAAAGCAGTCTGTTAGTGATCTTGGACTTATAAAGCAGTCTGTTAGTGATATTGGACTTATAAACAGTCTGTTAGTGATCTTGGACTTATAAAGCAGTCTGTTAGTGATCTTGGACTTAAAAACAGTCCGTTAGTGATCTTGGACTTATAAACAGTCTGTTAGTGATCTTGGACTTATAAACAGTCTGTTAGTGATCTTGGACTTATAAAGCAATCTGTTAGTGATCTTGAACTTATAAAGCAATCTGTTAGTGATCTTGGACTTATAAACAGTCTGTTAGTGATCTTGTACTTATAAACAGTCTGTTAGTGATCTTGGACTTATAAACAGTCTGTTAGTGATCTTGGTCTTATAAACAGTCTGTTAGTGATATTGGTCTTATAAACAGTCTGTTAGTGATCTTTTAATGATCTTGGACTTATAAAGCAGTCTGTTAGTGATCTTGTACTTATAAACAGTCTGTTAGTGATCTTGGTCTTATAAACAGTCTGTTAGTGATATTGGTCTTATAAACAGTCTGTTAGTGATCTTTTAGTGATCTTGGACTTATAAAGCAGTCTGTTAGTGATCTTGTACTTATAAACAGTCTGTTAGTGATCTTGGTCTTATAAACAGTCTGTTAGTGATCTTGTACTTATAAACAGTCTGTTAGTGATCTTGGACTTATAAACAGTCTGTTAGTGATCTTGGACTTAAAACAGTCTGTTAGTGATGTTTTAGTGATCTTGGACTTATAAAGCAGTCTGTTAGTGATCTTGGACTTATAAAGCAGTCTGTTAGTGATATTGGACTTATAAACAGTCTGTTAGTGATCTTGGACTTATAAAGCAGTCTGTTAGTGATCTTGGACTTAAAAACAGTCCGTTAGTGATCTTGGACTTATAAAGCAGTCTGTTAGTGATCTTGGACTTATAAACAGTCTGTTAGTGATCTTGGACTTATAAAGCAATCTGTTAGCGATCTTGGACTTAGTTAGAAACAGTCTGTTACTGCTCTTGGACTTATAAACAGTCTGTTAGTGATCTTGGACTTATAAACAGTCTGTTAGTGATCTTGGACTTTTAAACAGTCTGTTACTGCTCTTGGACGTATAAACAGTCTGTTAGTGATCTTGGACTTATAAAGCAGTCTGTTAGTGATCTTGGACTTTCTTGACCTAAATAATGTCCTGTGAAACCACGTTTGTCATAAGCACACTATTACAATTCAGTGCAAAACAGATTTATTAAGCATAGAAATACTTACTTTTACAATTATAAAATGTTACTTGTTACTGCTAACCAGTATATAAAATTATTTATAAAACATTGGCACTTTAATTCATTAAAATATTTAAAGACTATTCCTTTGTAAAAATTTTATCATTTAGAGATGGTAAACATTGCGCCGTTCCTCCGCCCGCATCACATTCTTGATTTAGCTGAGCTATGATGAATCAGGCTTCATCCAATCGTTGCATGCCCCATTTGGCGTCCAGCTCGGTGTGCACGCAACGATTGGATGAAGCCGGATTCGTCATCGCTCAGCTAAATCAAGTATGAGATTAGAGCGGAGGAACGGCACAATGTTTACTATCTCTAAATCATAAATATTTTAAAAAGGAAACATCGTTAAATATTTTAATGATTTAAAGTGCCACTGTTTTTATAAATAATTTTATGTACGGTGTATTAAACAACTAAACTTTACAATGACTTTAATGTTTTTTAAAACTAGGTTAGCCACCTCGGCCATATTTTTCTAGACAGTTATGAGTTACACATGATAGAATGGTGGTCTAACAGATGGAATTTCGCCTGGTCTGTCCCTGCTTCTCTACATAATAAAGCACTAGGGTCACTTTTTTAACACCCTCTTCCCTATCCTCCTGGGTGGTGCTGTCTGCCGGTCAGAAAACAACAGCACACGGACATTAAGCTTTAGTCTGCAGGAGATCAGGTTAAGTTAGAAATAAGGACAGGGTGAGTCTGTAAATGGCAAGCAATATGTTGTTCTGATCTGCAATATTTGATCAGTCGCGGCTAAGTTATCCAATGTGTTATTTCTAATGTTCATTTAACTGCCATGTGATGTTCAATCCTTATCAATACTTGCTATTATTCTAAAATGTATAGCTGTCTTATTCTATAGTTTTAACCTCCCCCAAATTTTATTGTCTGTTTACTTAACATCTCACCCTGACCAGACCAGAATCTAACTTTCCAATTGGCCTTTCCAATTGTCTTTGATTAGCAATCAACTAAATTTAGTGGACTCAGCTGACTGCCCTCCCTGCATATATTTCACACCAGTCTGAGATGTGCATTGCACAGTGATGCGCATTGCTATAACACCATATGTTCACATTTTCAAAGTGAACATTTTATAAGTGATTCACGAGCAATATAGCAATTAGATATGTGCAGCCGCGAAAAATTCGGTTTGGTTCGGATTGATTCAGACCGATTCGAATTTCGGTTCGGATTGATTCGAATTTGGAAGAAATCGAATGAATTCGTTTTGGATTCATTCGGATTCTTTCGGATTCGTGGGAAATTCGGTTTGGTTTGATTCGGTTCGATTCGGTTCGAATCGATTCGGATTTTCGGAATTTCGGCACTGTTAAGTGGGATGTGCTGTGTATTACACTAGTATACTGTACAATACTAGTGTAATACATGGCCATCCGAATCCATCCGAATAAATTCGAATCGATTCGGATTTATTCGGTGGATTTGGCACTGCCGCAATTAAGAAATTCGAATCAATCCGAATTCCGAATTTGGCAAAATTCGTCCGAATTTCGATTCGGACCGAACCGAATCGCACATGTCTAATAGCAATAGAATTATACAAGAATTGAACAAGGATTGGGCAAGGGGCAAGACACAAGGCAAGTACTTTTGTAATATTATGTTTGATATACCTTACTGTTTTCAAATGCAATTGCTACTGTAATACTGTGTCTTATGTGTTTAACTGGTTCCCTCTTTTGTAAAAATGCCTAATATCTTCTTATTCCTTTTTGCTGCCTTTTGTCTCTATAACAAACTACATTATTCAATTACTCCTTCTCCCTCTCCACCTGCACTGTTCATTAGCCCATCTCTCTTAAACTCACATTACTTTTGTACTCATGAACTTTACCTATTCCTAAACACTCTCTCCCCCTGCACCTTGTCTCAAAAGCAGTCTCACTACTGCAAATCTGTATCTCATCTTATGTCACTCTCCCTCTTGCTTCTACTAACTGCTGGTGACATCTCCCCTAATCCTGGTCCCCAACAACTGCCTAGCCACGCACATCCAAGTATACCATCCCACAGACTCAAAAAACAAAACTCTGACAACCTTACTCACATTCCTCTTGCATCAAAAGCCACTTCCCCTTTCACTTGTGCACTTTGGAACTCTCGCTCTGTTTGCAACAAACTCACTTCTATACATGACCTCTTTATCTCCCACTCCCTCAACCTTCTGGCCCTAACAGAAACCTGGCTCTCTCCCCTAGACACAGCATCCACTGCTGCTCTGTCACATGGGGGTCTCCACTTCAGCCACACTCCTAGGTCTGATAATAGACAAGGAGGTGGTGTAGGTATTTTACTTTCCTCTCGTTGCACCTTTCAACAAATACATCCCATCTCTTCCCTCACATTTTCCTCATTCAAAACCCACATGATTAGCTTATTCTCTCCTCTTTCTATACGTGTCACAGTCATATACCGTCCTCCTGGCTCCTCAACTCAATTTCTAGATCACTTGGCTGCATGGCTACCTTATTTCCTTTCCTCAGACACCCCTTCCCTCATTCTTGGAGACTTCAACATCCCTCTTGACAATCCCACTGCCTCCTCTGCAAAACAACTTCTGCAACTCACTTCCTCTTTTGGTTTGTCACAATGGACTGATTCTCCCACTCACAAAGATGGTCACTCCCTTGACCTGATCTTTAGCTATCGATGCACCCTCTCAAACTTCACAAACTCCCCCTTTCCTCTTTCTGACCACCATCTCCTTACTTGGAACATATCATCCCTCCCTACAACTTTCCCTCCTTCTGCTCCTCACACCAAACTTCACAGAAGCATTACGTCATTAGATCAACAACAGCTTTCTAATTCCCTCAAACCTCTCCTCTCATCCTTTTCCTCCTTTTCATGCCCTGACCAATCTATCTGCCACTATAATTCCACCCTTATATCCGTCCTTGACAATCTCGCCCCTCTTACCATAGCTCGGAAATCAAACACTCATCCTCAGCCCTGGCATACTCCTCTGACACGATACCTACGCAGATGTTCCCGTACTGCTGAGCGGCACTGGAGAAAATCTAGGAGTTCAGCTGATTTTCAACACTACAAATTTATCTTGAACTCCTACTTCTCTGCCTTTAATTTCCATAAGCAACACTACTTCTCTACTCTTATCTCTAATCTTTCTTCAAACCCAAAACGCTTGTTCTCCACTTTCAATACTCTTCTCGGCCCTCCCCCACCTCCTAATACAACTTCTCTGTCAGCTCAAGACTTTGCCAACCACTTCAATAACAAAATCAACTCCATCAGAAATGAAATCAGCTCTCAACATAATTCCATTCTCTCACCCCCTCAAATGCTCTCAATCAACCACAACCCACATAACCTTAAACTTAGCTCATTCTCCCCTGTTACTGAGGAAGAAGTTTCGGCACTTATACTGCGCTCTCACCTCACTACCTGTCCCCTTGACCCTATCCCCTCACAGCTACTCCCCTCCCTCTCTGCCACCTTTACCTCTATACTCACACACACTTTCAACCTCTCCTTCAGCACCGGTATATTTCCCTCATCGCTGAAACATGCACTGGTCACACCTATCCTCAAAAAACCTTCCCTTGATCCTACCTCTCCATCCAACTACCGCCCTATTTCCCTCCTCCCTCTTGCATCAAAGCTTCTTGAAAAACTAGCTTATGCACGCCTATCCCATTTCCTTACAATAAACTCCCTCCTTGACCCATTGCAATCTGGATTTAGTCCCCATCACTCCACAGAAACAGCAATTGTTAAGGTTACCAACGACCTACTTACAGCAAAATCAAAAGGCCACTTCTCTCTGCTTATTCTCCTTGATCTGTCCGCAGCCTTTGACACTGTTGACCACCCTCTTTTGCTCCAAACCGTCCAATCCTTTGGCATATGTGACACAGCCCTCTCGTGGCTCTCTTCCTACCTGTCAAACCGTACCTTTAGTGTAGCCTTCTCTGGGGCCTCCTCTGCCCCGTCACCACTTTCTGTCGGACTACGGCAAGGCTCTGTCCTCGGTCCCCTTCTCTTCTCAATCTACACGTCATCACTAGGTTCCCTAATAAAGTCCCATGGTTTCCAATATCATTTGTATGCCGATGACACCCAAATCTACTTCTCTGCACCAGACCTTTCTCCTTCCTTGCTAACCCGTGTCACTAACTGTCTTTCTCACATCTCCAACTGGATGTCCTCTCACTACCTCAAGCTAAATCTCTCCAAAAGTGAGCTCCTTATTTTCCCCCCTTCTTCAAAACTCTCCACCCCCAATCTCTCTATAACTGTCGACAACTCCATCATTACCCCTACCCCGCATGCCCGATGTCTCGGGGTCACATTTGACTCAGATCTTTCTTTCACTCCTCATATTCAGTCTTTGGCTAAAGCCTGCCACTTCCACCTTAAAAACATCTCTAAAATTAGACACTTCCTTACACAAGACACAACTAAGATTTTAATCCACTCTCTCATCCTCTCCCGCCTCGATTACTGCAACTCTGTCCTCTCTGGTCTCCCCACCTACCGCCTAGCTCCTTTACAATCCTTAATGAATGCCTCTGCCAGACTCATCTTCCTTACAAGTCGCTCTTCATCTGCTGCACCTCTCTGCCAATCTCTTCACTGGCTGCCTCTTGCCTCTAGGATCAAATACAAAATTCTCACTCTGACATACAAAGCCCTCAACTGCACTGCTCCCCCCTATATCTCAGATCTTGTCTCCAGAAACTCTCCCTCCCATCCCCTTCGCTCTGCTCACAACCTCCTACTCTCCTCATCTCTTGTCACCTCATGACACTCCTGTTTACAGGATTTCTCCAGACTGGCTCCCATCTTGTGGAACTCTCTGCCTCGCTCCACAAGACTCTCTTCTAGTTTTAAAAGCTTCAAGTGCTCCCTAAAGACTCTACTGTTCAGGGATGCATACAACCTATGCTAACCTTTCTTTATACCAGTTCCACTCCTCCATTGCTATCCCCTGAACCCCCCTAGCATATAAGCTTAAGAGTCCAGCTGTTTGTTGATCACCTTCTCAAGAGCTGACTACAACAGTGCAACTCTTGGCAGGGCCCTCTACCCATTTGGTCCCTATAACTGTTTTTTTTGTACTCCGCCTTTGCTAATAGCGCTGCGGAATCTGTTGGCGCTCTACAAATAACCGATAATAATAATAATAATAAGCCTGTTCACATGGGGTGAGTGATGTCACTTCTGGGCGGGGCTAAAAATTGTATACTCTCACGGTTTTTAAACCGTGGTGATTAATCGCGGTTTAAAACTGCATCCACAATTTATTGTGCAGCCCTAACACACATACACATATTTAGGCATATATATATATATATATATATATATATATATATATATATATATATACATACATTGTAATATAATATAATATAATCATTCATTCGCTTTGTTTAATCACTTGTGGTATAAGGATTTCTTTTTATAACAATGATTAAAGGACTTGTTTTTATATCATTGTTTGTAATTCCTTAAACAAGTGAGCTATCTCATTACCATTCCGTTGGGGAAAAGCCAGTGAGCCTGTTATCATCTGACCGCTGCCAGGAGAGTGTCCACCGGAGAGAGCAAGCTGGTTTGCTCTGACAACCAGTCCGTTCCTACTAGCACATTGGTGTGCTCAGCAAGAGTGTGAGTACCCTGGGTATAGATTACTTGTGCTAGTGTTGGTTATTATTGCTGTGGATACACACATTGGTCGCCTCTGTTTGTCTTCAACCTCCACAGATCGGCCTGCTGTATCAGAGGGAAAGAAGTATTTGGCTGAACACTGAGAATCCATCGTTGTCAGCAGGGATCACTTTGGACTATATTATTGATCCACTGACTGTTCCTTCTAGATTACACATTGTGGACTCATACATAGTGAGATATCATTACCTAATGAGGGGTCACTTTCCATTCTAACTATGTACTTATAATCTTGTATAGGATCGAGATATTATATTGCTTTATGTTTTATTTTTGGTTCATTTAGCATTTTATAGCGCCCTCTAGAGTGTTCACACTTTATATGTATTTGTATTTTTTCATAGCTCTTTGAGTATATGGTTTGAGAGGAGCAGCTTTTCATTTTCATTATTTTATTTATTATTTTATCATATTAATAGTTCTATTGTATATCCATATATATAATAGCATTAGCGTCTCTAATGCATTTTTATCCTAGCAAGGGGTTAATCAGTTTGGTGTTTGTTATATCATTATGTTGATTATTAATTCAATATTGTAGCATTTGAGCTGAATTTTATCTGAGGGTTGTTTGAAATCCTATGCACACAGTACTCATTGTCCTATAGCGCCCTCTAGTGACTGTGTCACATTTATCATTATATACATACATTATAGCCCTTTCCATTCAAATACATTTTAACCCTTATATACCCTTGTATTGCATTGTGTATTATATACCCTTGTATTGTATTGTGTTATATATGTGTATAACACTATTTTAATGTATTTATGTTGTTTTTGGTGCACATTTTTTTTTAACTCTTTTACTTTACGCTAGAGAGCATATTTATCAAGCTCCGTAAGGACAGAAATCAACCCGATCGAATACGATCAGGTTGATTGACACCCCCTGCTGGCGGCCGATTAGCAGTGAATCTGCAGTGGGAAGCATTGCACCAGCAGTTCACATCATGTCCGCTCGCACAATCATAAATATGCCCCTTAGTCTCTACTCACACAAATCTGACACACACTAAATTTGTTTGCGCTTGAGCAACCATGTTTACTTTCAACTTGTTATATACTCACAAGTTAGCGCATGCATGATATTGGTTATCTTGACCCGCGCTACCAATAGCACGCCACTTGTAATCTAACCCTTATTCTGTAAATACAAAGTCATTAGCTCAAGTTTACCATAACTTTAATAATTTTGAATTTTGTCTATATAGTTTTTTTTTTTATGACTGTTCAGAATGTGTGAACAGTTACACCACATTGACATTTCTGCCATCTTACCTTCAAATATAAGTAATAATTTAGTAAAATATGGAAGGTTCTCAAAAGAGATTTATTAATTATTTGCATTTGAACAAAATACATATCATGTTATTGACCTATGTCATTGGCCTACTGTTTCATTCTTTTCTTCTAAGATAGTTCCGACATAGGGCTCCATTTATTAAGCAGCGGATTCTGCTTCGGAGCCCCATCGTTTCAGGCTTGCCTGAAACAGAAGTGTAGAAGTAGCTGTCATAAGACCACTGCTCCTTAACTTCGCCCCTGCTACAGTGAATCATGTCTGTTTGACTATTAATTAATCTACCCCATAGACTGGAGATATGTTTTGGGTCAATATCTTGTTGTAAGATTAAAGATTAACCAACTAGGAGTATACCAGAAGGTGCTGCAGGGCACTGCAATATACTGTGGTAGTTTTGCCCTGTGAGCTGTCTCTCACGCAAGCTGTTGACTTTCAAAAACTGCTCGTAATGATTGTGTTCTGGCTCTGTCAGTTTCCAAGTGCCTTTTGATAAGGTAGAAAACTGTACTCACTGACGCTTTGGCTTTCTTTGCAATTTCACTAATTACACTTTTAAGGGTTATAATGTTCTATCTGTCATGCTCTAATTGCCCTTTATTCTAATTTTTTTTGGTAATTTAAATATATTTTTTTAACTTCTGGCAGTTTACCTCATACCTTAAATTTCAATATAAACCGGAAAAATCGAGGTGTTCTAAAACTTTTTGCAGGTAGTATATGTATATCTTATGTCATATATCTTACTCTGCATCAAAATGTATATAGTATACAAACAAACACACATCTTTTTAGGTTGACCATAACATGTAAATAATAAATTCTGCAGTTATCATATTTTGTTTAAAGAGTGCTTTATTATAGCCATTTATATTATACATATGTTTTAGTACTTCATATAATCATAACCATTGTGTAGGTGTATGCTCTTATCATCTGACAAATTGTATACATTTTATCTATAGTGTTGTATAACGATAAAAAGTTAAATGAATGAAAAGAACTTTAGTCATGTAGTATCATATAATCTTTCTTACTTTCCTTCTTGTTTTCCTTCCTATATTGAAGATGCATAGAAAAGTATTTGAAATGTGTTTAACACAACTATATCCATGGATTATTACATAAGCAGAATAAGCACATAAAGTTTTAATTACAGATACAGTATATTGTCTTTGGTTAGGTTTTGTTCTACAAAGTCAGAATTCTTTAGTAAATTACTATTTTATATTCAATTCCCCAAAGTTCTCTGACGTGTCTCATGCCGGTGCTGTACTTGGCTGAGGTGAGCTGGGCCTGCTTCTGGTCAGATGGTCGATCTACACAAGACAAAGTACACCTACTAGGGATTGGTTCCTTTGGCATGTTGTTAGCTAGGTCAGATATATCTTGTTTTAAAAATGCAATAACGTAGTATCTGCATTAAAAAAATTCATTTGATTCCCACAGTCATATAGGGTACTACAATTTGTTTGTTTTTTTGATGATGAAATAATTTCCAATTGGCGGTTTTTCTATGAAAGTCATTAAAAACCTACATTAACATAATAAACATAATAAAGGTCAAAGGATATCTCACACAAATGACAGTAATGTACATATTCTGCATTTACCCAACTGTTATCTAAGTTATGCTGATGACATTATACAGTGAGTGCAGAATTATTAGGCAAGTTGTATTTTTGAGGATTAATTTTATTATTGAACAACAACCATGTTCTCAATGAACCCAAAAAACTCATTAATATCAAAGCTGAATAGTTTTGGAAGTAGTTTTTAGTTTGTTTTTAGTTATAGCTATTTTAGGGGGATATCTGTGTGTGCAGGTGACTATTACTGTGCATAATTATTAGGCAACTTAACAAAAAACAAATATATACCCATTTCAATTATTTATTTTTACCAGTGAAACCAATATAACATCTCAACATTCACAAATATACATTTCTGACATTCAAAAACAAAACAAAAACAAATCAGTGACCAATATAGCCACCTTTCTTTGCAAGGACACTCAAAAGCCTGCCATCCATAGATTCTGTCAGTGTTTTGATCTGTTCACCATCAAAATTGCGTGCAGCAGCAACCACAGCCTCCCAGACACTGTTCAGAGAGGTGTACTGTTTTCCCTCCTTGTAAATCTCACATTTGATGATGGACCACAGGTTCTCAATGGGGTTCAGATCAGGTGAACAAGGAGGCCATGTCATTAGATTTTCTTCTTTTATACCCTTTCTTGCCAGCCACGCTGTGGAGTACTTGGACGCGTGTGATGGAGCATTGTCCTGCATGAAAATCATGTTTTTCTTGAAGGATGCAGACTTCTTCCTGTACCACTGCTTGAAGAAGGTGTCTTCCAGAAACTGGCAGTAGGACTGGGAGTTGAGCTTGACTCCATCCTCAACCCGAAAAGGCCCCACAAGCTCATCTTTGATGATACCAGCCCAAACCAGTACTCCACCTCCACCTTGCTGGCGTCTGAGTCGGACTGGAGCTCTCTGCCCTTTACCAATCCAGCCACGGGCCCATCCATCTGGCCCATCAAGACTCACTCTCATTTCATCAGTCCATAAAACCTTAGAAAAATCAGTCTTGAGATATTTCTTGGCCCAGTCTTGACGTTTCAGCTTGTGTGTCTTGTTCAGTGGTGGTCGTCTTTCAGCCTTTCTTACCTTGGCCATGTCTCTGAGTATTGCACACCTTGTGCTTTTGGGCACTCCAGTGATGTTGCAGCTCTGAAATATGGCCAAACTGGTGGCAAGTGGCATCTTGGCAGCTGCACGCTTGACTTTTCTCAGTTCATGGGCAGTTATTTTGCGCCTTGGTTTTTCCACACGCTTCTTGCGACCCTGTTGACTATTTTGAATGAAACGCTTGATTGTTCGATGATCACGCTTCAGAAGCTTTGCAATTTTAAGAGTGCTGCATCCCTCTGCAAGATATCTCACTATTTTTGACTTTTCTGAGCCTGTCAAGTCCTTCTTTTGACCCATTTTGCCAAAGGAAAGGAAGTTGCCTAATAATTATGCACACCTGATATAGGGTGTTGATGTCATTAGACCACACCCCTTCTCATTACAGAGATGCACATCACCTAATATGCTTAATTGGTAGTAGGCTTTCAAGCCTATACAGCTTGGAGTAAGACAACATGCATAAAGAGGATGATGTGGTCAAAATACTAATTTGCCTAATAATTCTGCACTCCCTGTATATATATATATATATATATATCTGTAATCAGAATTATTTAACCCCCATTAAAAATCAAGTTTTTTGTCAAAATATACAGACTTTCCGCTGTTTGCAATGAACAAATTCAACAAAAGAAATTGAAATAGTTTAAAACAATGAATGCTTCAAGTGGTTTCCCCAAATTCAACTGAAAATGCAACTTTTAATTAATTCTGCAGTCTCAAAATTATTCAACCCCTTCATGGCAAGCATCTTTAGTACTTAATAGAGCACCCGTTTGCGGTTATGACCTGCTGCAAATGAAATGCATAGCCAGACACCAACTTCTGGCAGTGTTCCTGAGAAATCTTATCTCATTGCTCATGAGCAATGGCTCCAGTTCAGTAATATTGTTGGATTTGTGTGCTGCAACCACCTTCTTCAAATCCCACCAAAGTTTTATATGGGGTTCAAGTCAGGTGACTGTGATGGCCACTGTAGAATCTTCCAGGACTTATCCTGCAACTAAGCCTTGGTGGAATTTTAGGTATGCTTGGGATCATTGGCCTGTTGGAAGGTCCAATGATGCCCAAGCTTCAGCTTCATTACAGATGGCATGACATTTTTTCCTAGGATTTCCTGATATTTCACTGAATTCATCTTGCCTTCCACACGCTGCAGGTTACTAGTGCCAGAGGATGCAATGCAGCCCCAGAGCATCACCGAGCCACCACTATGCTTAACTGTTCACAGAGTGCTCATTTCAGCATATACTTCTTCATTCTTCTTCCTCCAGACATACCTCTGATCCATAGGGTTGAAAAAGTTCCAGTTTTGTTTCATCGCTTTACAGAACAGAATCCCAAAACTTCTGTGGCTTATTTATATGATTTTGAGCTTATTGGAGCAGACATTTCTTGTGCTTTTGGGTCAGTAGTGGTGTATGTCTTGGAGTTTTGGCATGGAAATCTGCATTTCGTACACGCCTTACTGTGCAAACTGAAACCTCAGTGCCTGTGGCCACCAAGTCTTGTTGCAGGTCTTTTGCAGTCACTCAAGGGTTTTTCTCAACCTGCCTTCTCAGAAATCTGGTTTCAGCCATTGATAGCTTCCTTTTTCTGCCCCGTCCAGGTAGTGTAACCACTGTTCCTTTAACATTAAACTTGCAAACTATGTTTCCAACGGTGTCTTTAGGAACATTCAGTGCCTCCACTATCTTTTTGTATCTTGTTCTTTGTTTGTGAAGGACGATGATCTTTTCTCTTAACTTTTTGGACTATTCTTTTGACTTATTTCTAACATACAGTCAAATGTGACACTCAACAAACCCCTAGCCAGTTCAGGTATTTCATGTGTTCTAGCTCAAGCACATCTGGTGCAGCCAATGAAGCCCTTGATAAAATGCATCAGTTGTGCTTGAGAAAACACTTGTTTTGCATGTTTGTGCTGTTGTGAGGGAGTCTACTCAGCGGTTTGAATAATTTTGAGACGGCAGAATTCATTAAAAGTTGCATTTTCATTTGAATTTGGGGAAACCATTTGAAGCATTTGTTGTGTTGAGCTATTTCAACTGCTATTATTTGATTTGTTCATTGCAGACATCTCGTAGTATGTAAATTTTGAAAATAAACCTGATTTACAATGGGGTTGAATAATTTTGATTACAACTGTGTGTATATATATATATGTGTGTGTGTGTGTCAGGGAATAGGTGAGTGACATTATGTAATATATATTTACATACATACATATATGAAATAGAGAGAGAATTTATTAGTATGTGAAAATCTGGCTAATGTTGAATACACATAGGTTATCTGAAAAACATAATCAAAGAGAAGATAGTTGTCTCAAATGAAAGGAGATCACATCTAAGGACCTTTTGATCACTGCCTGGGAATGTGTAATCAGATTTCCTATTAGATCACCTGACCCCCTTTGGGGAGGGAGACTAAGGGCGCGATTATATATACGGCGCAGGTTTCGGCGCAAGCGTGGAAACCCGCACCACTCGTAATTTCACCTCGCACATCGGGGTATTACATATACTGCGATGTTAGATGCTAAACTGGCGTAAGTAGGACAAACTGGCGATCTCCTGAAATGTGCGCAAATACACATTTTAGTCGTCTCAAGTAACTTACGCCAGTATTTTGTCCATGGAAAGTGTCAATAAAGAGTAGTTTTATGCAAATTAGGCTAATACTCGTAAAAATGAACAGATTTCAAATAAAAAATACGCTATTCAAAATTCATATATAAACCCATGCGCAACTGTAATTTTCTTCAGTGTGTTTGGATTGTTTGTTGAGCTACAACACACTACACTGGAGTGGAGGATTAGTCAGAGTAGAGAGAGAGGCGCAAACAGAGGAGTTAGTTAGGTCGCATTGTTGTTTGATTAAGCTTGTACACTTACACATATTTTTACATATTGCACACATATTTTTAATACATATATATACAAATACACACTTTTCTAACACCTCACACATTTTATTTTATTTTTACAGTGTGATAGGCTGAGTGTTTGGTTGTGATTGCGTGTGACTGAACTGGGAGTGTGAGTGTATGATTTAGTGTGAGGATGGCAGGGAGAGGTAGGGAGGAGAGGAGGAGGGGAGAGGAGTGGCAGGGAGAGGAGTATTGGAGAGGACAGGAGAAGCAGGGGGCCCCCCTTCAGGGAGTAAGTGGAGTGGGGAGAGGGAGAGCTAGAAGGGATGATGGGAGGGGAGATGCCTGAGAGCCCTATCTAGGAGAGGGACAGAGGGTGCACATGAAGACAGAAGGGGGGAGGAGGGAGAGGATAGGGAGGAACCCACACCAGGGACATCACAGGGAGGAAGCCAAGTGTCCATGGAGGATGAGAGGCTGAGATGTCCAAACTTCTCATTTGATGACAATGTTGCCCTTGTCCAGGCCATCATGGACAATTACAGTGACCTCTTCGGGCAGGAGAAGGGCAAAGGCATTGCCAAAAGGAGAAAAACGGCATGTTTGGCGGTAGAGAATGCCGTCAACAGTGTGGCCCCACAGAGGAGGACTGTTGATGGCCTGAAAAAGTGGTGGAATGACTGCAAGAGGTGGGTCAAAGAAAAGATGGGGCAGGAAGCTATGCACCAGAAGGGAACAGGTGGTGGTCTATACCTGGATATTGAGTATAACACCTGGCAGGAGATGATACGCAGGTCCCTGAGTATCACAGCAGTCCATGGACTTCCAGGGGCTCGTGACTCAGGGGCTGCACCCACAGCACATCATGCTGGTTAGTATCATCCCACACACCAGTATTATATGTATTTGAGATATAACATCCTTTAATATCACACATTCATGTACACAATGAGGAGCATGGTATTTGGCCTACTAACAAAAACATCTTCAATTATATTTGACCTTAATGCTACTTAACACAATGCAATTCATGATATGAGGTGGAATAGTGCAATACTAACATGTCTCAGAATACCACAGGACACATGTTATAGAGTTTGACATGAGAATCAGTATAGGCCCTAGCATGTATCAATGTATATTGTATGCCCATGTGGACATATATCTGATTGTACTAATCCCTCTCATCCTTAGACTCCTTCACAGAACCTCCTGTCACGAGGATGCAAACATCCCTGCCACCACCACCAGTCTTCAGGCAACCGCAAGAACAGTATGCTCCCAGGCATGAGCATGGTTGGATGGCTTCAGTTGAGGACCCGGGATGCCACCACCATTGCCATATGACCCCTGGCAAGATTCCTGGCAGATGAATATTCTCCCTTTGGCTTTGAAGGGGAGCCAAGACAGCCACAAAGGGTCCATGTATTTACCCCCTCCCCCCACAACACAATCTCATGGCAGTCAGGGATTTTACCCATATACAATGTCACAGTAAGTGCCAATTGGATAGGCTGAGTGGTCACACACTGGTCATCAGTGGGACAATCAACCAAGCATGAGAGCTCCACCATCCTCATCAATTGGACGAGCTCCACCATCCTCATAAATTGAACGAGCTCCACTATCGTCATCAATTGGACGAGCTCCACCATCCTCATCAATTGGATGAGCTCCACCATCCTCATCAATTGGACGAGCTCCACCATCCTCATCAATTGGATGAGCTCCACCATCTGCAGATGGAAATATATCAGAATCTACAGCTGCCCCTCAAGTACCATCAGATATAGCTGACCCTGCCCCATATGAACCAGTAGTTGTAGCTGACCCTGCCCCACATGAACCAGCAGTTGTAGCTGACCCTGCCTCACATGAACCAGCAGTTGTAGCTGACCCTGCCCCACATGAACCAGCAGATGCAGGTGACCCTGCACCTCAAGCACCAGCAGATGCAGGTGACCCTGCCCCTCAAGCACCTAGAAGCCCTGCTGATCAAGAGCCTGTGGATGCTTTGTATTCTCTCCTGGGTGAGGAATACATTGCACTCTAGAGGAGGCTCATAACAAGCACCAAGAGCATACAAAGAGGCCAAGAGAGGTTCATCAGGAGCCAAGAGAGGATACAACAACGTAGCATAGAGCTAAAGAGGGACATGGCAGCATCGTTAAGTGCATGTGTTCATAACGAGTCACAGATTATGCAAATTCTGTCTGAAAAGCAGATGCAAATGGACAATAGATGGAGAGAACAAAATCAACTCTTGGGTGTGTTGGTTGAGCACTTTACACACCAGCAGGACACTGCCTCCAACCAATCATCTGTGGCCAGCACACCAGCAGAAACACCAGAATCTTCTCAAACCAGGAGAACAAGTAAATCCACTACAGTCACCTCAGCTCCCTCATCCAAGAAGCCAAAAAAGAAATACATATTCTTATAGTTCACCATAAATCTTGTCCTCTGTTATTTACCATATAATTGTCATCCACATCCATGTGAGGTGTGTTTTATTACACTTACGGCTAGATTTAGAGTTCTGCGGCCAACGGGGTGCATTAGCTACGTGTGCTTTTTTTCCCCCGCACCTTTTAAATACTGCTGGTATTTAGAGTTCACAGAATGGCTGCGTTAGGCTCCAAAAAGGGAGCGTAGAACATAATTTACCGCCACTGCAACTCTAAATACCAGTGGTGCTTACGGACACGGCCAGCTTAAAAAATGTGCTCGTGCACAATTCCCCCATAGGAAAAAATGGGGCCATTTGAGCTGAAAAAAAAACCTAACACCTGCAAAAAAGCAGCGTTCAGCTCCTAACGCAGCCCCATTGTTTCCTATGGGGAAACACTTCCTAAGTCTGCAACTAACACCCTAACATGTACCCCGATTTTAAACACCCCGAACCTTACACTTATTAACCCCTAATCTGCCGCCCCCGCTATCGCTGACCCCTGCATTACACTTTTAACCCCTAATCTGCCGCTCCATACACCGCCGCAAACTACGTTATCCCTATGTACCCCTAATCTGCTGCCCCTAACACCGCCAACCCCTATATTATATTTATTAACCCCTAATCTGCCGCCCCCAACTTCGCCGCAGCTTACCTACAATTATTAACCCCTAATCTGCCGACCGGACCTCACCGCTACTATAATAGCCTCACTCCCGCCTCAAAAACACTACACTATCATTAAATTAATTAAATAAATTACCTACAAATAACTACAATTAAATACAATTAAATAAACTAACTAAAGTACAAAAAAAATAAAAAAAGAACTAAGTTACAAAAATAAAAAAATAATTTACAAACATTATAAAAATATTACAACAATTTTAAGCTAATTACACCTACTCTAAGCCCCCTAATAAAATAACAAAGCCCCCCAAAATAAAAAAAATGCCCTACCCTATTCAAAAATAAAAATTGAAAAGCTCTTTTACCTTACCAGCCCTTAAAAGGGCCTTTTGCGGGGCATGCCCCAAAGAATTCTGCTCTTTTGCCTGTAAAAAAAAACATACAATACCCCCCCCAACATTACAACCCACATACCCCTAATCTAACCCAAACCCCCCTTAAATAAACCTAACACTAAGCCCCTGAAGATCTCCCTACCTTATCTTCACCGCGCCGGGTATCTCCGATCCGTCCACAAGAGGCTCCGAAGTCTTCATCCAAGCCCAAGCGGGGGCTGAAGAGATCCATCATCGGGCTGAAGAGATCCATCATCCGGCTGAAGAGGTCCATCATCGGGCTGAAGAGGTCCATCATCCGGCTGAAGAGGTCCATCATCGGGCTGAAGAGGTCCATCATCCGGCTGAAGTCTTGATCCAAGCGGGGGCTGAAGAGATCCATCATCCGGCTGAAGTCTTCTATCAAGCGGCATCTTCAATCTTCTTTCTTCTGGATCCATCTTCATCCCGCCGACGCAGAACATCCTTCTTCACCAACGATGAATGAAGGTTCCTTTAAGGGACGTCATCCAAGATGGCGTCCCTCGAATTCCGATTGGCTGATAGGATTCTATCAGCAAATCGGAATTAAGGTAGGAAAATTCTGATTGGCTGATGGAATCAGCCAATCAGATTCAAGTTCAATCCGATTGGCTGATCCAATCAGCCAATCAGATTGAGCTCACATTCTATTGGCTTTTCCGATCAGCCAATAGAATGCGAGCTCAATCTGATTGGCTGATTGGATCAGCCAATCGGATTGAACTTGAATCTGATTGGCTGATTCCATCAGCCAATCAGAATTTTCCTAACTTAAATCCGATTGGCTGATAGAATCCTATCAGCTAATCGGAATTCGAGGGATGCCATCTTGGATGACGTCCCTTAAAGGAACCTTCATTCGTCGGGAGTTCGTCAGTGAAGAAGGATGTTCCGCGTCGGCAGGATGAAGATGGATCCGGAAGAAAGAAGATTGAAGATGCCGCTTGATAGAAGACTTCAGCCAGATGATGGACCTCTTCAGCCCGATGATGGACCTCTTCAGCCAGATGATGGACCTCTTCAGCCCGATGATGGACCTCTTCAGCCGGATGATGGATCTCTTCAGCCCAATGATGGATCTCTTCAGCCCCCGCTTGGGCTTGGATGAAGACTTCGGAGCCTCTTGTGGACGGATCGGTGATACCCGGGGTGGTGAAGATAAGGTAGGGAGATCTTCAGGGGCTTAGTGTTAGGTTTATTTAAGGGGGGTTTGGGTTAGATTAGGGGTATGTGGGTGGTGGGTTGTAATGTTGGAGGGGGGTTTTGTATGTTTTTTTTTACAGGCAAAAGAGCAGAATTCTTTGGGGCATGCCCCGCAAAAGGCCCTTTTAAGGGCTGGTAAGGTAAAAGAGCTTTTCAATTTTTTATTTTAGAATAGGGTAGGGTGTTTTTTTTATTTTGGGGGGCTTTGTTATTTTATTAGGGGGCTTAGAGTAGGTGTAATTAGCTTAAAATTGTTGTAATATTTTTATAATGTTTGTAAATTATTTTTTTATTTTTTGTAACTTAGTTCTTTTTTTATTTTTTGTACTTTAGTTAGTTTATTTAATTGTATTTATTTGTAGGTATTTTATTTAATTAATTTATTGATAGTGTAGGTTTAATTGTAACTTAGGTTAGGATTTATTTTACAGGTAATTTTGTAATTGTTTTAACTAGGTAGCTATTAAATAGTTAATAACTATTTAATAGCTATTGTACCTGGTTAAAATAAATACAAAGTTGCCTGTAAAATAAATATTAATCCTAAAATAGTTACAATATAATTATTATTTATATTGTAGTTATATTAGGGTTTATTTTACAAGTAAGTATTTAGCTTTAAATAGGAATAATTTATTTAATAAGAAATAATTTATTTCGTTAGATAAAAATTATATTTAACTTAGGGGGGTGTTAGGGTTAGGGTTAGACTTAGCTTTAGGGGTTAATACAGTTATTAGAGTAGCGGTGAGGTCCGGTCAGCAGATTAGGGGTTAATACTTGAAGTTAGGTGTCGGCGATGTTAGGGAGAGCAGATTAGGGGTTAATAATATTTATTATAGGGTTTTTGAGGCGGGAGTGAGGCGGATTAGGGGTTAATACATTTATTATAGTAGCGGTGAGGTCCGGTCGGCAGATTAGGGGTTAATAATTGTAGGTAGGTGGCGGCGACGTTGGGGGGGGCAGATTAGGGGTTAATAAATATAATATAGGGGTCGGCGGTGTTAGGGGCAGCAGATTAGGGGTACATAGGGATAACGTAGGTTGCGGCGGTGTGCGGTCGGCAGATTAGGGGTTAAAAAATGTATTAGAGTGGCGGCGATGTGGGGGGACCTCGGTTTAGGGGTACATAGGTAGTTTATGGGTGTTAGTGTACTTTAGAGCACAGTAGTTAAGAGCTTTATGAACCGGCGTTAGCCCATAAAGCTCTTAACTCCTGGCTTTTCTCTGCGGCTGGAGTCTTGTCGTTAGATTTCTAACGCTCACTTCAGCCAAGACTCTAAATACCGGCGTTAGAAAGATCCCATTGAAAAGATAGGATACGCAAATGGTGTAGGGGGATCTGCGGTATGGAAAATTCGCGGCTGCAAAGTGAGCGTTAGACCCTTACCTACACGACTCTAAATACCAGCGGTAGCCCAAAACCAGCGTTAGCAGCCCCTAACGCTGGTTTTGACGGCTAACGCAAAACTCTAAATCTAGGCGTTATATTGTTAAAACATATAATATGACCCGTGTGGAAATGGCAATAAAAACAGGTACTATTAGAATGTTTATGACATATTCTTGTACTATAACTCCACAATAGTTGTTTATGAAGGGTACATATAGTAATATTCACTTCTAAGATGTAAATCAATGTATCTCACATCCAATATAAATTGACACATGGGTATATATAATAGTGATGTTACTGATAGGGTGTGCATTATCAGGTGTTTTAAGGCTGCAAGTGAGAGGTTGTGTTTTCTGTGATTGGTTTGACACAATTGCAAACAGGCGGCCTTCAAGAAGGTCTTAGAAATTATCATATGAGCCATCCTAGGTTTAGCTTTCAACTAAGAATACCAAGAGGACAAAGCAAGTGTTAGAATTAAATTTGAAAGTTGTTTGAAATAACATGCCCTATTTGAAACAAGAAGGTTTTCTTTGGACTTGACTGTCCATTTATATATTTTGGCATCAATGCCAAGCTGTGTTAACATTAGAATAAATTACACTCCAGTGGGTTCTAAAGAGATGAAGGTAATACAATTATGATTTCCCATTGTTTTCTTCTCCAAGTATTGTTGATTGTTTTAAGAACAAATATAAAGTAAATAAGCAAGTGTATGTCCACAATGTGATAAAGTGATGAGATCTGATTATACCTACAAGCTCAATCCATTTGATTAGGTTGTGTCTTCAAACAACAAAATCAGCTATTTCAAATACACAAATAAACCTTAGAAAACCAATATCATAGTATTATGTCCCTTTAACCTTGAGATGCTGCCTAAATGAATGTGTTTGTTAAGGCTTCCAGGGAGTTACGTTGCTTTTTTAGTCAGTGCAAGGGTTGCTGTGCCTGCAATATGTGGCAAGATGAGAATGGAGTAAATTTTCTGAATTCTGCGCGCGTAAGTCCTTACACTGTATATTGGATACCAAATTGCGCGGCTGTTCTATGTTAGTCTATGGGGATAAAAAATACGGCCAAAGGGTGAAATATACGTGCGTAACTTGTATGCTACACCGTATATGTAATACCAAACTCACATAAAATCCAGCGGCGGAGGATTTTGCAGGCACCGCTGCATATGTAATGGAGCCCTAGAAGTCTAAAACAAGTGGCAGAATTTTAAGGATATAGGAATTAGCACAGGCATATTGATTAACAACTGATTAATCACAGGGCCTCCCTGAGCCTTCTAAATACACAGATACCCAGACGTAATGGCAGTTTAAATCTTGATATTTGCAGGACAAACTTAAGAAAGTATATTTGAAATTTTGTGTAAGCTAAAAGCATATAAGATTAAAACTTTAAAACTTAAATATATGAATTGTATAATTATCAGATCTATTTCAAATACTCAGATTATATCAACAATATATATATTGGTCTGGGAGATATACCTTTATGCCTGATATACTATATTAGATAAGTGTCTGTTGTATTGAATGGGTAATTGTATTGATGAATTTAAAATATTTGTATTTTAAAACAAAACTACATTTATTTTGTTGTTTTAGGAATCTGGTGTGAAAATGAGGTTTTGAAATAAATATATATTCAATTAGTTATCCTTTTAATATATCATAGATAGGAGTCCATACTTTTAATTATTAAGAAATGTGCCATGGTGGAGTGGACTATATATATATATTGAATAGTCAATGATTATAATGCTCATATATATCTGTCATGATTTGATTGCTACATAATTCTATTGCAGGTATGTATGGAATATAGAGCTATGCTCAAAAATGCAATGCAATATCAGGATATTAAATGGTATGATTCTATGAAGAGCAAATAATTAAAAATATAATTACTTATTAATATGGCTATATGATTAATCACATCAGACTGCTACTTACAGACAATATTATGATATAAAATAGTAGGAAATATATATTTTATATAAATATATATATATATATATATATATATATAGATATATATATATATATAGTATATATACCCATGTATGGACTTGTAAATTTGTGCACAGTTAGATTAGATGGGCCATGTATTGAAAATATAGTTTATTAAAGCTAGGAAATTTCAAACTCAATATATACCATATGTAATCTGTATGCGCCTAATATAATTGAATATGGGTTTTGGGATTCTCTTCAAGCGAAAATCTTGCAAATAGCGGAAGGGCATGTGATAATAGCAGGAGACTTCAATATGTCCCCACGAGCCCCTCTAGATAGACTAAGAAGGGGGTTGACGCAGAAGATAAATAAGAAAGACAAGCTGGAAAGTAAAGTATTTAAATCTATCATGCGTAATCTAGCAGTCAGAGACATATGGAGGGTGCAAAACCCTGACAGTAAAAACTATACATGTTACTCTAAAACAACTAAATCCTTATCAATGATCGATCTCATGTTAATTAACGACAGTCTTTATAATAGGGGGGTCAAAGCACAAATCTCAGAAATTCTGATATCCGACCATGCACCAATCACACTGAATATTCCAGATCTGAAAGCTGGTCTCAGAAGGCAAGGGTTCTTTTTTCCTAAACATCTTATTAAGAATGCAAAGTTCAGAGATTGGCTTAAGGTAAGGTGGGAGGATTATCTTCAAAATAATAAAGATTCAGTTACTAGCCCAGTGACCCTGTGGGAGGCAGCAAAAGCGGTACTGAGGGGAGATATAATTGCATACACGGCAAATATCAAAAGAGAATCTCGCTTGAGAGAAAGACAGGTAACCGCTTCAGTAACCAATGCCTATAATAGATATTTGAATTTACCCTCCGATGAGAACTGGAGAAGATACATAAAAGCCAAAGAGGAGAGAGACACTTTTTTAACCCTCAATTCAACTCAAGCGGAATTAAGATACCAATCCAACTTGTATAAGTTCGGAAACAAATCAGGCAAATTAATGGCTAAATTGGTAAAGATTTCAAGAGCCTCAAAAACAATTGAAGCAATACAATTTAACAGTAAACGGCTCACCTCCCCGGAGGAAATAACCAAATCTTTTTTTCAATATTACAAATCAACGTACGCGGCGAATCCGGTAAACACAGATATAAAAGAGAGATTTTGGGAAGACATTGATGTCACGAAAATATCTCCTGAATTTAACCTGACACTGAATGCTCCAATAACAGAGTTGGAAGTTAGTCAGGCAATTCAATCTTTGAAAGGGAAGAAAGCGCCGGGCCCCGATTCCCTACCAAATGAATTTTATAAAAGTTTGGATAAAGCAATCACTCCTCAGCTGACTATGTTTTATAACTATCTGTTTCAATTGAACAACCAAATACCTGCTAGCTTTCTTGCATCATATACGATCCTTATACCTAAAGCGGGCAAAGATCCACAATGCAGAGAATCCTATAGACCTATCGCATTGTTGAACACGGATTATAAAATATTTGCTTCAATCTTGGCTAAAAGAATGCAGGAAGGTCTAGCTGAGGTTATTCACAGTGATCAAGTGGGGTTTCTTTTAAAAAGGAGCTCGGCAGCTAAGATCAGACAACTCCTCTTGACTATTGACTACTTTAGAAACGGCAAAGAAAAGTCAGCTGAGGGTCTTATCGACGCAGCGATAATAGCGATTGACGCGGAGAAGGCGTTTGATCGAGTTAGCCATGATCATATTTTAACCACCCTGAAACAATACGGCTTTCAGGATAATTTTTTGAACTTAGTAAACAATTTATGCACTCAGGCATCAACAAAACTAGCCATGTATGGGCAAGAGTCAAAGAGCATTTGCTTAGAGCAGGGCACGAGGCAGGGCTGTCCGCTCTCCCCTCTTTTATTTGATTTGGCAATCGAACCCCTTGCCATAAAAATCAGAAAATATATCGAAGGTATTAAAATCTATAATCACGAGTCGAAGGTGGCGTTATACGCGGATGATTTGCTAGTATATGTCTCTAACACCTCTAGGAATATTCCAAAATTGCTCAATATAATCAAACAATTTGGCCAATTTGCAGGGTATAGAATGAACAAACAAAAAACAGAACTACTCTGGTTAAAAAAGACCGATACTTCATATTTAAATAACCCACTCAAGACAGTCATTGACTCATTTAGATATTTAGGGATCACAGTATCAGCCAATCCCCATGAGTGGTACTCTTTAAATATCATTCCATCTATTGCACGCGCCATTACACTTATGAGAGATTGGGAAAATCTGCCTCTCTCTCTGGCTGGGCGTATTGCTCTATATAAAATGATAATTCTTCCAAAGATATCATATATTCTTCAAAATCTCCCGCTTTTCGTTAAGACACAAGATATCAAGAAACTTAACACGGTGCTTCGAAAATTCATATGGCAGTCAAGGAAACCTAGAATTTCCTTGCAGAGATTATATTTGGCGAAACAATTTGCTGGGTTGGCTCTGCCAAATTTATATTTGTACAATTTAGTTTTCTTAGGCCGACTGGCGGCAGACTGGGTAGCAGAAGCCGACTACTTCATGGATAACAGGTTAGAGAACAGTATAATCTATCCATTCAAGCCAGTATCGCTACTACACACTCCGATGCACTTAATACCTAAACAGGTGAAGAATTTTAAAACATTATTTGTAATAATTCAGGCTTGGAAAAAGATTGGGGTACTAGCAGGAGTAAACACTAACATTCCCAGATACCAAACTTTTATTGGGAACCCAGAGTTTCAAGAGGGCTCACAAGCTACATCATACAGAGACAGGAATCATTAAATCTTTCCAAGAACTGAAATTAGAATTCAATCTTGGCAATCAAGATTTCTACGCTTATTTGCAAGCTAGGCATTACACTAGCCAATTATATGCCCAGTTTAACTGGAAATGGACCTGGGGGAGACGAGAGTCGTGTCCAGCCTTGATTAAGGCAGGTCATTGCTCAATTTCTCCATGGTACTCATATCTTAATTCTCAGAAAGGTAGCGGTAATATAGAGAAACTAGCTCTAAAATGGTCAGATCATCTATCTATGAATATTGACAAGGTAGCACACATTATGAGATCACTCACGTTAATCCGTGACACTACTTTAGCTGAAACGTGGAGAGAATCTCACACAAAGCTTATATATCAGATATATTATACACCGGATAAAGCCTATAGAAGGAATAATAACGATTTCAAGAAATGCCCAAAATGTAGCTTATTGGCCGCAGACCTGTTGCATATGGTGTGGCTGTGCCCAAAAATTAAACAATTTTGGCATAGAATAGAGTATTGGATATTTAAGGTGGTGAAAATAAAATCTTTCAAACTTACCCCCCTAATCATAATCTTCCTGTCAAGTAACAAGGATGATTTCAGGGATGCTAAAATATTAAATCTAGTTATTCTGGCCGCGAGAAATTTAATATTCAGAAAATGGAAAACCAGAGTTATTCCCACAATAAATGAGGTAAAGAATTACCTTAAAAGACAATACCGGGTAGAACAATTGGCCACAGACCTGAACTCAGAACGTGAAATTGTAGCTTTTTTTAGTAAATGGTCAAAATTTATCAAAACCTTTTCTGTAGCTGAAATAGAGTATATGATAACCCCATTCAAAGACTCTGAAATAGTCCTATTGGGTATTTGGTAACGGGGGGATGGCGCGTTGGGGGGGGTGGGGGAGAGGGGGAGATCTTGTGCAAAGGAAGGAAGATCTATCCTTTTTTTTTTTTTTTTTTCTTCCCTTTTTTCTCCCTTTTTTTGTTTTTGTTGTGTTATGTTTATTATTAGTTTTAGGTAAATAGGAAATGGTAGTACAACTGTACAATAATAAAAGTTTAAGCTTAAGACTATAGAAGCGATTATTGAGCTAAGAATGCCACTTACCTATTGTATATAAGTAAAAAATTTAGGAAGACTTAATCTACGACTTTTTCTTTACTCAAGGAAGACAGAATTGCTTTATGCTTTATTTTGTTGCAATGGGCTAATATTTCTTTCTGAATGTTTTCTTTCATGTTGTTTTTTTTTTTTTCTTTCTTTATATTAGAAACAAGTTATCTGACAAATACCTGTTGGTTGAAATGTACTTTGTGCTATAATATAAATAAATGATTTAAAAAAAAAAAAAAAAAGCTAGGAAATTATGAGTGCATTAAATAGATATTTTATAAATATATACTGTATATCCCTGTAATTGAGAGAATATTTTAATGTACATGTCTCATTCCCATTCCTGTTGTTGTTCCCCCAATGGGCTAAAACCATTACTGCAGCCAAAAGGTTTGACTATTAGGAGTGGCATTCCCAGTAGCCAATAAGGGTGTCTCTGACAAAAACTCTTTGCACAGAGAAAGAGGGCCTTTGCTCATTTTTTTTTTGCTGCTTATTTTGGTGACTGATTGAGCCTTGCCTGTGGTCCTTGTTGCAATCCTGCCTTGCTGCCTTATTGCTTACAGAGGAACGCGAGTGTGTGAACACAGTTTTCTGTAACACAAGTCCTGTTGTGACCCTCTTTCTGGATAAGAAATTATTGAGCTGAATTCTCTTCCAAAACTGGTGCAATATTTCCCCACGAATGACAATAGAGTTATCTGGAACATTGAACTGTCATATTGGTTACTGGTAATGTATAAACAGTTGTTTTATATTTTTAATGTTTTAAATCAAAGGTATTCTTTATGGGGCTGCACGATTAATCGCATATGCGATTTAAAATCACGATTAATCGTTGCGGTTTAAAAACCGCGAGAGTACGGGATTTATAACCCTGCCAACTATGATGTCACCTATGACGTACAGGAGGGTAAGGGGGGTGGCAGTGACTTACCAATGCTGTACTAGCACATGGTGACTGACTGAGCTCAGGGTGAGGGGGGGCCGGGGGGCAGCCGTGTCAGATCTAGCTGGAGGGATAGCCGGCCATGCAGTGCTGAATGGAATGGACTAGCAGCGTTTTCTTGTCCGCTGCAGCAGCAAGCACAGCAGCTCCCTCCCACCATGAATAGAAAGCTGGCCAGCAGGATGCACGATCTGTGCGTCCAAATACTCCATTCAAAGTATTTGGGCGCGCAGACCGTGTATCCTGCTGGCCAGCTTTCTATTCATGGTGAGAGGGAGCCGCTGTGCTTGCTGCTGCACTGGACAAGAAAACGCTGCTTGGGGGGCCAGTGAGTGACTGTGGTAGTGTTGTGTAGTGGGACTCATTTAGCATAGGTCACCATTGCAAGATAAAGAGCTTGTCTCCCTTGCATTAGAATCATACTGCAAACTATAGAGCTCAGCTGGCTTACTTTACACTAGTATTGTTAGCTATAGAGACATTAATGCAGAGTATAGAGCTTACTCACATTGTATATAACTGATTAGTACTGTAGCTGATTTGTGGGTGCAGTGCTAGGTCCCTCTAATAATTTTACCCCACATATTCTCTATGCAAGGCAGTGCCATTTTTGTTTGTCGTTTCTCTTATATTATATACTGCACTACACAAAATAGAATATTACTGCATGCTATGGAGCATGATTACTTGCAATATTTCTACAGGCACAGATATTGCTCACTTCGGAACTAAGAATATTACTGTATTTTATGAAGCTTGCTTAATTTTAAAAGAACATTAGTACTGCGCGTTAAATGCATACTCACAGTGTAATAAAATAATACTGTAGGTTATAAATATAAATATATATATATGTATATATATATATATATATATATATATATATATATATATATATATATATATATATATATATATATATATATATATATATATACACACACACACACACACACACATATTTGGTTTGTATTTTTATTCTCCCAGAGTGTATTGGACATTAAGAAACATGTACATTAAGATTCTATAGTCTTAAATACATTTTTTATTGAAAACTTAATGTGTTATAGTCATTTATAAGAGAATTGCGATTAAATCACAATTGCGATTTTTTTTTTGCCCATATCGCCCAGCCCTAATTCTATAGCTATAGCTAAATTGAAGCTATGATTTGAAACTGTAATTTGTATTTACAGTAAGATATTTCACAGGCCTGTGTAGTTTATAAATAACCACATCTAGCATCAAGCAATTTACTGTTGAGAGGAAAAGTTTTGTATTCCATATTGATAAATTCATTTTTATTTACTGTGAGCCCTCTTAAGAGTCGCACATAAATTGGCTATTGTGTTGAATTGATAATTGTATAACAATCTCTGGGTTTAAGTGAAGTATATTAGATTATTAGGTTGAAAATAGGGAATCATATTTCCCTGGAAATTCCATTAGATTGTGGAAGTTAAGCTAAGATTTTATTGTGAGATTTGAACATAGGTGAATACAAACGTTGTTACATATGCTATATATATTGAATTGATTAAACTTTCTGGCTATTTATAAATTATTCTAGTATAATTCCTGTGTGAAATATAATAAGCAATTCATTTTGAGCTAAGGTTAATTTATAGAAATATTGTGTCCATTCATGAGATAATATACAATATCCATTGAATAGAAATTAATCTAGATATCTCTATAGCCTGATCGATTGATAGATATAACTAGTCATAGGTGATAATCAGTTACTACATAAATATAGTCAATGTGTATATAAGAATTAAATCAGAATTTAGGGATATTATATACTGACATTAAATACTAATTTTTAATACTAATTTTGTTGTCAAATTTATAGATATCTCAATAGTGTTTATTTTGGGGTACACTACAGAGATTTAGCATCTTACTGAAGTGTATTGATAAGATTCTGCTATATTAATTGGAGATATCGCTGACAAAAAAATTAATAAATACATAAATACACATGCATATACACATGTGTGTGTGTGTGTATATATATATATATATATATATATATATATATATATATATATATATATACAGGGAGTGCAGCATTATTAGGCAAATGAGTATTTTGACCACATCATCCTCTTTATGCATGTTGTCTTACTCCAAGCTGTATAGGCTCGAAAGCCTACTACCAATTAAGCATATTAGGTGATGTGCATCTCTGTAATGAGAAGGGGTGTGGTCTAATGACATCAACACCCTATATCAGGTGTGCATAATTATTAGGCAACTTCCTTTCCTTTGGCAAAATGGGTCAAAAGAAGGACTTGACAGGCTCAGAAAAGTCAAAAATAGTGAGATATCTTGCAGAGGGATGCAGCACTCTTAAAATTGCAAAGCTTCTGAAGCGTGATCATCGAACAATCAAGCGTTTCATTCAAAATAGTCAACAGGGTCGCAAGAAGCGTGTGGAAAAACCAAGGCGCAAAATAACTGCCCATGAACTGAGAAAAGTCAAGCGTGCAGCTGCCAAGATGCCACTTGCCACCAGTTTGGCCATATTTCGGAGCTGCAACATCACTGGAGTGCCCAAAAGCACAAGGTGTGCAATACTCAGAGACATGGCCAAGGTAAGAAAGGCTGAAAGACGACCACCACTGAACAAGACACACAAGCTGAAACGTCAAGACTGGGCCAAGAAATATCTCAAGACTGATTTTTCTAAGGTTTTATGGACTGATGAAATGAGAGTGAGTCTTGATGGGCCAGATGGATGGGCCCGTGGCTGGATTGGTAAAGGGCAGAGAGCTCCAGTCCGACTCAGACGCCAGCAAGGTGGAGGTGGAGTACTGGTTTGGGCTGGTATCATCAAAGATGAGCTTGTGGGGCCTTTTCGGGTTGAGGATGGAGTCAAGCTCAACTCCCAGTCCTACTGCCAGTTTCTGGAAGACACCTTCTTCAAGCAGTGGTACAGGAAGAAGTCTGCATCCTTCAAGAAAAACATGATTTTCATGCAGGACAATGCTCCATCACACGCGTCCAAGTACTCCACAGCGTGGCTGGCAAGAAAGGGTATAAAAGAAGAAAATCTAATGACATGGCCTCCTTGTGCACCTGATCTGAACCCCATTGAGAACCTGTGGTCCATCATCAAATGTGAGATTTACAAGGAGGGAAAACAGTACACCTCTCTGAACAGTGTCTGGGAGGCTGTGGTTGCTGCTGCACGCAATGTTGATGGTGAACAGATCAAAACACTGACAGAATCCATGGATGGCAGGCTTTTGAGTGTCCTTGCAAAGAAAGGTGGCTATATTGGTCACTGATTTGTTTTTGTTTTGTTTTTGAATGTCAGAAATGTATATTTGTGAATGTTGAGATGTTATATTGGTTTCACTGGTAAAAATAAATAATTGAAATGGATATATATATTTGTTTTTGTTAAGTTGCCTAATAATTATGCACAGTAATAGTCACCTGCACACACAGATATCCCCCTAAAATAGCTATAACTAAAAACAAACTAAAAACTACTTCCAAAACTATTCAGCTTTGATATTAATGAGTTTTTTGGGTTAATTGAGAACATGGTTGTTGTTCAATAATAAAATTAATCCTCAAAAATACAACTTGCCTAATAATTCTGCACTCCCTGTATATATATATATATATATATATATATATATATATATATATACACACACACATTATAGCTCTTTCCATTCAAATACCTTTTTAACCCATATATAAAGTTTTTATTAATATTTATATTGATCATATTTTTTGGATGATGTATTTATGAGTATAACACTATTTTAATGTACTTATGTTGTTTTTGGTGCACATTTTTAATTAACTCTTTTACTTTACGCTAGGTCTCTACTCGCACAAATCCAACATGTACTAAATTTGTTTGCGCTTGAGCAACCATGTTTACTTTCAACTTGTAATATTCTCACAAGTTAGCGCAAGCATGATATTGGTTATCTTGACCCGCGCTACCAATAGCACTTCACTTGTAATCTAACCCACATTCTGTAAATACAAAGTAATTAGCTCAAGTTTACCATCACTTTAATCAATATGATTTTTTTCTATATAGTCTTTTTTTCAATGACTTTCAGAAAGTGTGAACAGTTACACCACATTGACATTTCTGCCTTACCTTCAAATATAAGTAATAATTTAGTAAAATATGGAAGGTTCTCAAAAGAGATTTATTAATTATTTGCATTTGAACAAAATACATATCATGTCATTGACTTATGTCATTGGCCTACTGTTTTGTTCTTTTCTTCTAAGGTAGTTGCAACATAGGGCTCCATTTATTAAGCAGCGGATTCTGCTTCGGAGCCCCATCGTTTAAGGCTTGCCTGAAACTGAAGTTTAGAAGTAGCTGTCATAAGGCCACTGCTCCTTAACTTGCATCATCTTGTATCTTGCCCCTGCTACAGTGAATCATGTCCGTTTTACTATTAATAAATCTACCCCATAGACTGGAGATATGTTTTGGGTCAATATCTTGTTGTAAGATAAAGGTTTTACCAACTAGGAGTATACCAGAATGTGCTGCAGGGCACTGCAATATGCTGTGGTAGTTTTGCCCTGTGAGCTGCCTATCATGCAAGCTGTTGACTTTCAAAAACTGCTCGTAATGATTGTGTTCTGGCTCTGTCAGTTTCCAAGTGCCTTTTGATAAGGTAGAAAACTGTACTTACTGACGCTTTGGCTTTCTTTGCAATTTCACTAATTTGTTTTCTAAAAGAAAGAATTACAATTTTAAGGGTTATAATGTTCTATCTGTCATGCTCTAATTGCCCTTTATTCTAATTTTTTTTGATAATTTAAATATATTTTTTCAACTTCTGGCAGTTTACCTCATACCTTAAATTTCAATATAAACCGGAAAAATCGAGGTGTTCTAAAACTTTTTGCAGGTAGTATATGTATATCTTATGTCATATATCTTACTCTGCATCAAAATGTATATAGTATACAAACAAACACACATCTTTTTAGGTTGACCATAACATGTAAATAATAAATTCTGCAGTTATCATATTTTGTTTAAAGAGTGCTTTATTATAGCCATTTATATTATACATATGTTTTAGTACTTCATATAATCATAACCATTGTGTAGGTGTATGCTCTTATCATCTGACAAATTGTATACATTTTATCTACAGTGTTGTATAAAGATAAAAAGTTAAATGAATGAAAAGAACTTTAGTCATGTAGTATCATATAATCTTTCTTACTTTCCTTCTTGTTTTCCTTCCTATATTGAAGTTGCATAGAAAAGTATTTGAAATGCATTTGAATAACACAACTAAATCCATTAATTACTACATAAGTTTGGTTTGGTGTTGTCCTACAAAGTCAGAATTTTTTAGTAAATTACTATTTTATATTCAATTTCCCAATGTTCCCTGTCGTGTCTCGTGCCTGTGCTTTACTTGGCTGGGGTGAGCTGGGACTGCTTCTGGTCAGATGGTCGATCTACAAAAGACAAAGTACTCCCACTAGGGCTTGATTCCTTTGGCATGTTGTTAGCTAAGTCAGATATATCTTGTTTTAAAAATGCAATGACTTAGTAACTGTGTAACAAAAATTCATTTGATTCCCACAGTCATTTAGGGTACTACAATTTTTTATTTTTTTTTGATGATGAAATAATTTCCAATTGGCTGTTTTTCTATGAAAGTCATTAAAAACCTACATAAACATAATAAAAGTCAAAGGACATCTCACTCAAATGACAGTAATGTACACATTCTGCATTTACCTAACTGTTATCCAAGTTATGCAGATGATTAATCCAGTGCCAGAGGATGAAAAGCAGCCCCAGAGCATCACTAAGTCACCACCATGCTTAACTGTAAACAGAGTGCTCTTTTCAGCATATACTTCTTCATTCTTCTTCCTCCAGACATTCCTCTGATCCATAGGGCTGAAAAAGTTCCAGTTTTATTTCATCACTCTACAGAACAGAGTCCCAAAACTTCTGTGGCTTATTTATATGATTTTGAGCATGTTGGAGCTGACATTTCTTGTGCTTTTGGGTCAGTAGTGGTGTATGTCTTGGAGTTTTGGCATGGAAATCTGCATTTCGTACACGCATTACTGTGCAAACTGAAACCTCAGTGCCTGTTGCCACCAAGTCTTGCTGCAGGTCTTTTGCAGTCACTCAAGGGTTTTTCTCAACCTGCCTTCTCAGAAATCTGGTTTCAGCCATTCATAGCTTCCTTTTTCTGCCCTGTCCAGGTAGTGTAACCACTGTTCCTTTAACAAAGAACTTGCAAACTATGCTTCCAACGGTGTCTCTAGGAACATTCAGTGCCTCCACTATCTTTTTCTATATTGTTCCTTGTTTGTGAAGGGCGATGATCTATTTCCATAACTTTTTGGACTATTCTTTTGACTTATTTCTAACATGCAGTCAAACGTAACACTCAACAAACCCCTAGCCAGTTCAGGTATTTCTTGTGTTCTAGCTCAAGCACATCTGGTGCAGCCAATGAAGCCCTTGATTAGTTGCATCAGGTGTGCTTGAGAAAACACTTGTTTTGCATATTTGTGCTGTTGTGAGGGATTCTACTCAGGGGGGTTGAATAATTTTGAGACCGCAGAATTCATTAAAAGTTGCATTTTCAGTTGAATTTGGGGAAACCACTTAAAGCATTTGTTTTTATTGAGCTATTTCAACTGCTATTGTTTTATTTATTTATTGCAAACAGCTCGTAGTCTGTAAATTTTGATAATTAACCTGATTTGCAATGGGGGTTGAATAATTTTGATTACAACTTTATGTATGTATATATATGTATATATATGTATATATATATGTGTATATATATATATATATATATATATATATATATATATATATATATATATATATGTGTGTGTGTGTGTGTGTGTGTGTGTGTGTGTCAGGGAAAATGCATTGTAATACCAAGATATTAAATTCTAGGATTCTATGAAGAGCAAATAATTAAGAATATAATTACTTATTAATATGGCTATATGACTAATCACATCAGACTGCTACTTACAGACGATATTATGATATAAAATAGTAGGAAATGAGGGCGTGTCTAGAAGCAGCCATGTTAGGTTGCAAAATCTCAATAAGCCGCTGATTATTGTACTGCTACAGTGGCATTGCTAAGTTGGAAATCAACCATAAGAAAAAGCAGTTCTTGCTGCAACTTTTGATATAACTTTAACATCAAACATCTGATGCAGAGCCCTAATCTAGACTGTTGAGGACTCTGGTGGCGGCCTTAATTGTGTCTCTCAACTCCCCCCCATCCCCCCCGGGTAAGCAGCTAAAAACACATTAAGTCATCATGAAGGTTCTTAATGTAACGGTGCAATCAAAGCTAGCTTAATCGGATCAAAAGATGCAACATAATTTTAATGAGCTTGTTTCGCTCATACAGACTCCATATCATGCAGAAACAAATCCTGAATATAAAATGGTGGATAAGAAAAATGATCTGACAATGTACTACAACTGCTCTCAGAATGAGGTGAACATAAAAGTACTGGAGTTGATTACTGATTTATACATTGGAGATCAGTGTAAGTCGGCAGAACAGGGCAAACAGATCTCTTTATATGACGTGGAAGATGCGGCCGACCTCCGGATCAGAACAGAAAAGATTTGCAGATGCACATGAGGTCTCCCCTGCACGCTATTACCAAGAGCACTCTCACAATATTTAATACAGGGTACAAACTAGATCTACAGCCTTTGCTTGAGTGGAGACGGAACATCAGACTATCAGTCACTATGGAACCTTTCCTAGATACATCCTTTCTAGATTTTGAGAACAATGGAAGGAAATGGGCTATGCTTACTCGCTGGAGAGCTGGAGAAGGTTGAGACTTTTGCAGTTCCATACCCACTACACCATCATTCATGGCAGTGACTTTTTCTTTCTTAGACTAGATTTATAGAATTGGAGTCTTTTATGACGGCTGTTTAGCCTGACATATGTGTAGATATATCGCTAAGTTTAACATTATGACCATTTACCCCTTACATAAGATTCCAGTTGTTTACTCTTAATCAATACATAACTTACATAGAGTGTTGTTTTATTAAATTAAGTTTTACCCTTCATATTCTCATATACAGGTATATTTTGTCTCCCAAGCCTCAAATTTTTTTTTGGTGATTGTTGCACTATGCCGCAGTAGTTCAAGCATTACTGTTTTCTATGAACTAGTATGTTGGGATAATAATAGATATGCCCTATTATGCACCACTATGCTGCATTTAATACCTGCTTACTCTTGACTACTGTTGTTATAAGATATCTATTTTTAATTACTATATAGTGTGTATATTGTTTCCAGATAGGAGTTATATCATTCTTATTGTTATATGTAGATATACAGTACTTTCTAAAGCTCAAAATCTTTCATAAAATGGCTGCCTTATGTGCAATACGCTTAGCATTATTATGTACATTAGGCTAATTTACTAAATTAACATTAGATATAATCTATATAATCTGCACCCAACATTGAGAATGAGTACTGGGTATACTAAGTCTTTACTACTTTTCTCTAGAGTAGCATATGTGTGTAATGAAGCGTTTTCTTTACTGTAAGAAGGTGTACAATATAAGTAGCTGCAGCAATATTTTCATAAGATGTTTACACTTATGCAGAATTTACAGAAGGGTTCTCATTTGGTTAACTTATTAAGGTGATAATAATTATAACATACATTGAGCCAGATTACGAGTTGTGCGTTATGAGTGAATAGGCATCGTTATGGCTCTTTTTCACTACCGCTGGTATTACAGGTGTTGTAGGTATAGGTGTACCGCACACCTTTTTGGCCGTCACGCAACGTAAGTACAGCACTTTTTAAAAAGTCCTTTTTCAATGGGACTTCCACAGCGCCGGTATTACGAGTTTGCCTGGCAGGCCAAAAAGTGAGCTGTACAGCCTATAACTACAAGATCCGTTCCGCCATCTAAAGTCAGTAGTTATGAGTTTTACGTTACAAAGCTGTACCATAAAACTCATAACTAAAGTGTTACAAAGTACACTAACACCCATAAACTACCTATTAACTCCTAAACCGAGGCCCTCCCGCATCACAAATACTAAAATAAAATTATTAACCCCTAATCTGCCGCTCCGGACATCGCCGCCACTATAATAAACATATTAACCCCTAAACTGCCACACTCCCGCATCGCAAACACTAGTTAAATATTATTAACCCCTAATCTGCTGCCCCAATGTCATCGCCACCTACAAAACTTATTAACCCCTAACCTGCTGTCCCTAACATCGCTGCAACTTACATTACTGTTATTAACCCCTAATCTGCTGCCCCCAATGTCGCCGCCGCTATACTAATTTTTTAACTCCTAAACCTAACCCTAAGTCTAACCCTAACGTAACCCTAACACCCACTAACTTTAACATAATTAAAATAATTCCAAATAAAAATTACAATTAATACCTAAATTATTCCTATTTAAAACTAAATAAATACTTACCTTTAAAATAAAACCTAAGCTAGCTACAATATAACTAATAGTTATATTGTATCTAGCTTATGTTTTATTTTTATTTCACAGGTAAGTTTGTATTTATTTTAACTAGGTAGATTAGTTATTAAATAGTTATTAACTTTTTACTAACTACCTAGTTAAAATAAATACAAATTTACCTGTAAAATAAAACCTAACCTGTCTTACAGTAAAACCTAACATTACACTAAAATTAAATAAATTACATTAATCAAATCAATTAACTAAATTACAAAGAAAAATAAACACTAACTTACACAAAATAAAAAAGAAATTATCAAATATTTAAACTAATTGCTCCTAAGCTAATAGCCCTATCAAAATAAAAAAAAAACCAAAATAATAAAACCCCTAACCTAAACTAAACTGCCATTAGCCCTTAAAAGGGCCTTTTGAAGGGCATTGCCCCAAAGATATCAGCTCTTTTACCTGGCAAATAAAAATACAAACATCCCCCCAACAGTAAAACCCACCACCCACACAACCAACCCCCCAAATAAAATTCTATCTAAGCTACCCATTGCCCTGAAAAGGGCATTTGTATGGGCATTGACCTTAAAAGGGCATTCAGCTCTTTTACATTGCCAAAACCCTAAGCTAAAAATAAAACCCACCCAATAAACCCTTAATAAAACCTAACTCTAACCCCCGAAGATCCACTTACAGTTTTGGAAGACCGGACATCCATCCTCATCCAGCCGGCAAAGTCCTCATCCAAGCGGCAAGAAGTCCTCAACAAAGCCGGGAGAAGTCTTCATCCAAGCGGCAAGAAGTCATCATCCAGGCGGGCAGAAGTCTTCATCGAGACGGCATCTTCTATCTTCATCCTTCCGGCGCGGAGCGGGTCCATCTTCAAGAAATCTGGCACGGAGCATCCTCTTATGGTCCCAGCCGTACACTGAAGGTTCCCTTTAAGGGACGTCATCCAAAATGGCGTCCCTTGAATCCCTATTGGCTAATAGAATTCTATTAGCAAATAGGAATTAGAGGTTAACAAATCCTATTGGCTGATACAATCAGCCAATAGGATTGAGCTTTAATCCTATTGGCTGATCCAATCAGCCAATAGGATTGAGCTTGCATTCTATTGGCTGATTGTAACAGCCAATAGAATGCAAGCTCAATCCCATTGGCTAATTGGGTCAGCCAATAGGATTGAAGCTCAATCCTATTGGCTGATTGCATCAGCCAATATGATTTTTTAACCTTTAATTCCTATTGGCTGATAGAATTCTATCAACCAATCAGAATTCAAGGGACGCCATCTTGGATGGATCAGTGTACGGCTGGGACCGTATGAAGAGGATGCCTTGAAGATGGACCCGCTCCACGCCGGAAGGATGAAGATAGAAGATGCCGACTGGATGAAGACTTCTCCCGGCTTCGTTGAGGACTTCTTGCCTCTTGGATGAAGAGTTCTCCCGGCTTCGTTGAGGACTTCTTGCCGCTTGGATGAGGACTTTGCCGACTGGATGAGGATGGATGTCTGGTCTTCAAAAACTGTAAGTGGATCTTCGGGGGTTAGTGTTAGGTTTTATTAAGGGTTTATTGGGTGGGTTTTCTTTTTAGCTTAGGGTTTGAGCATGTAAAAGAGCTGAATGCCCATCCAAATGCCCTTTTCAGGGTAGCTTAGGTTTTTTCAGATAGAATTTTATTTGAGGGTGTTGGTTGTGTGGGTGGTGGGTTTTACTGTTGGGGAGGATGTTTGTATTTTTATTTGCCAGGTAAAAGAGCTGATATATTTGGGGCAATGCCCTGCAAAAGGCCCTTTTAAGGGCTATTGGCAGTTTAGTTTAGGCTAGGGGTTTTATTATTTTGGGGGGCTTTTTTATTTTGATAGGGCTATTAGATTAGGAGTAATTAGTTAAAATATTTGATAATTTCTTTTTTATTTTGTGTAATTTAGTGTTTATTTTTTTTGTAATTTAGTTAATTGTATTTGAGTAAATTAGGGGTTAATAAGTGTAGTTAGGTGGCAGCGATTTTGAGGGCAGCAGATTAGGGGTTAATAACAGTAATGTAGGTTGCAGCAATTTTGGGGGCAGCAGATTAGGGGTTAATAACAGTAATGTAGGTTGCAGCGATTTTGGGGGCAGCAGATTAGGGGTTAATAACAGTAATGTAGGTTGCATCGATGTTGGGGGCAGCAGATTAAGGGTGTTTAGACTCGGGGGTTTATGTTAGGGTGTTAGGTTTAAACATAAAAAAAAGATTCCCCATAGACATCAATGGGGCTGCATTACAGAGCTTTACGCTCAGTGATTGCAGATGTTAGGCTTTTTTTTAGCCGGCTCTCCCCATTGTTGTCTATGGGGAAATTATGCACAAGCACGTAACAGCAGCTCAAAGTAGCTGGTATTTGTGTGCTTAACGCTGCCATATCGCCCGCAAACGCCTGCTTTTTTTAAACTCGCAATATAAAATACAGCCGAAAATGCTGTGGTTGTTAATTTCCCTATAGCGCTCAAAACTCGTAATCTGGCTGATGGTTCATAGTTATAGATGCCTTATGACACAGGTTTTTTACTAAGAGTCAGTTTTATACATATATATATATGTCCCAATATGCAATTTGAACAGGTATTACCATATACTTTTTATTACATGACAAAACCATCTATGTAGGTAGTTTTTTTACTGTTAGCAAGAACTATTACTGAACAACCAAAGAACCATTCACTAATATAAGTCTGACCCTCCTCTCCCATACCCCTGATAAGTCACCCTCATTTTAATCTAGGGGTCCAAGAGAGGCCCGAGTATAAATGGGGGATGGGTTGATTGCTAGTTTTAGCTGCAATATGTTCTACTTTGGATATATTCCATTAAAATATCATACTAGATTCCCTTATGTTTACATTGCTATTTAATTTGAAGTAAAAAAGTGACCTCTCGATAACAGGGGGAAAATTATAGAATAGAAAAATTAGAGGTCTCAAATTGACAGATTTTATCGAATATAGCATTTATTCTGTATATTTTTATGTATAGTTCAAATCTTATAAGAATGTATATGTGTATTTTTCTTGTTGTGTATTGTTTTTGCTAGCGTGTAAAATCTTTGATGTGATTACACTAATGACCTCAATAAAAAACTATGTCTTCAAAAAAATTGTAGAAAATATAACAGTATCTCACAAAAGTGAGCACACCCCTCACATTTTTGTAAATATTTTATTATATATTTTCATGTGAAAACACTGAAGAAATGACACTTTGCTACAATGTAAAGTAGTGAGTGTATAGCCTGTATAACAGTGTAACTTTGCTGTCCCCTCAAAATAACTCAACACACAGCCATTAATGTCTAAACCGTTGGCAACAAAACTGAGTACACCCCTAAGTGGAAATGACCAAATCGGGCCCAATTAGCTATTTTCCCTCTCCGGTGTCATGTGACTCGTTAGTGTTACAAGGTCTCAGGTGTGAATGGGGAGAGTGTGTGTTAAATTTGGTGTTGTCGCTCTCACACTCTCTCATACTGGTCACTGGAAGTTCAACATGGCACCTCATGGCAAAGAACTCTCTGAGGATCTGAAAAAAAAGAATTGTTGCTCTACATAAAGATGGCCTAGGCTGTAAGAAGATTGCCAAGACCTTGAAACTGAGCTGCAGCATGGTGGGCAAGACCATACAGTGGTTTTTACAGGACAGGTTCCACTCAGAACAGGCCTCGCCATGGTCGACCAAGGAAGTTGAGTGCACATGCTCAGCATCATATCCAGAGGTTGTCTTTGGAAAATATAGACATATGAGTGCTGCCAGCATTGCTGAAGAGGTTGAAGAGGTGGGGGGGGTCAGCCTGTCAGTGCTCAGACCATATGCTACGCACTGCATCAAATTGGTCTGCATGGCTGTCATCCCAGAAAGAAGCCTCTTCCAAAGATGATGCACAAGAAAGTCTGCATACAGTTTGCTGAAGCCAAGCAGACTAATGACATGGATTACTGGAACCATGTCCTGTGGTCTGATGAGACCAAGATTATTATAACTTATTTGGTTCAGATGGTGTCCAGGTGAGGAGTACAAAGACAAGTGTGTCTTGCCTTCAGTCAAGCATGGTGGTGGGATTTTCATGGTCTTGGCCTGCATGAGTGCTGCCAGCATTGGGGAGCTACAAATCATTGAGGTAACCATGAAATCCAACATGTACTGTGACATACTGAAGCAGAGCATGATCTCCTCCCTTTGGAGACTGGGCCGCAGGGCAGTATTCCAACATGATAACAACCCCAAACACACCTCCAAGATGACCACTGCCTTGCTAAAGAAGCTGAGGGTAAAGGTGATGGACTGGCCAAGCATGTCTGCAGACCTGAAACCTATTAAGCATCTGTGGGGCATCCTCAAATGGAAGGTGGGGGAGTGCAAGGTCTCTAACATCCACCAGCTCTGTGATGTCGTCATGGAGGAGTGGAAGAGGACTCCAGTGGCAACCTGTGAAGCTCTGGTGAACTCCATGCCCAAGAGGGTTAAGGTAGTGCTGGAAATAATGGTGGCCACACAAAATATTGACACTTTGGGCCCAATTTGGATATTTCCACTTAGGGGTGTACTCACTTTTGTTGCCAACGGTTAAGACATTAATGGCTGTGTGTTGAGTTATTTTGAGGGGATAGCAAATTTACACTGCTATACAGGCTATACACTCACTACTTTACATTGTAGCAAAGTGTCATTTCTTCAGTGTTGTCACATGAAAAGATATAATAAAATATTTACAAAAATGTGAGGGGTGTATTGAACATATAGTTTATTAAAGCTAGGAAATTATGAGTGCATTAAAAAAAGATATTTTATATATATATATATATATATATATATATATATATATATATATATCCCTGTAATTGAGAAACAGAATATTTTAAGGTATATGTCTCATTCCCATTCCTGTTGTTGTTCCCCCGATGAGTTAAAACCAGTACTACAGCCAAAAGGTTTGACTGGTAGGAGTGGCATTCCAGTAGCCAATGAGAGATAAGGGCATATCCAAATTCTATTGAATGGTTAAGAAATGGGGAAGAGTTTGGTCTCTGACAAAAGCTCTTTGCACAGAGAGAGAGGACCTTTGCTGAATTTTTTTGCTGCTTATTTTGGTGACTGACTGAGCCTTGCTTGTGGTCCATGTTGCAATTCTGCCTTGCTGCCATTTTGCTTACAGAGTTTTCTGTCTCTTTCTGGATAAGAGATTATTGAGCTTAATTCTCTTCCAAAGCCGGTGCAATATTTCCCCATGAATGATAATAGAGTTATCTGGAACATTGAACTCTCATATTGGTTACTGGTAATGTATTAACAGTTGTTTTATTTTTTTTAATGTTTTAAATCAAAGGTATTCTATAGCTATAGTTAAATTGTAACTGTGATTTGTAAGTGTAATTTGTAGTTACAGGTAGATATTCCACAGGCCTGTGTATTTTATAAATAATCATATTTAGCATCAAGTAATTTACTGTTGAGAGGAAAGGTTTTGTATTCCATATTGATAAATTCATTTTTATTTACTGTGAGCCCTCTTAAGAATTGCACATAAATTGGCTATTTTGTTGAATTGATAAATGTATAACAATCTCTGGGGTTAAGTGAAGTAAATTAGATTATTAGGTTAAAAATAGTGAATTATATTTCCCTGGAAATTCCATTAGATTGTGGGAGTTAAGCTAAGATTTAATTGTTAGATTTAAACATAGATGAATACAAACGTTGATAAATAAGCTATATATATTGAATTGATTAAACTTTCTGGTTATTTATAAATTATTCTAGTATAATTCTTGTGTGATATTTAATAAGCAATTCATTTTGGGTTAAGGATAATTTATAGAAATATTGTGTCCATTCACGAGATAATAGACACTATCCATTAAATAGTAATTAATCTAAATATCTCTATAGCCTGCTTTATATTCTAATATTGTACTGATTGATTGATAGATATAACTGGTCATAGGGGATATTCAGTTACTACATAAATATAGTCAATGTGTATATAAGGATTAACTGATCAGAATTTAGGGATATTATATACTGAGATTAAATATTTTTCTTTAATAATAATTTTGTTGTCAAATTTATAGAGATCTCAATAGTGTTTATTTTGGGGTACACTACAGAGATTTAGCATTTTACTAAAGTGTATTGATAAGATTCTGCTATATTAATTGGAGATATCGTTAACAATAATTTTATACTGCTATTAATTATAAATATTCATTATTACATTACGTAACCCAGTGGCAATTGCCACAGATAAATACACCAACATTACTGGAGGACACTCCTGAGACGTATCAACATATATTAATAATCACCCAAGCAAAGGAAAAGGGTTTTTGCACAGCAAATACCAATGTATTGAAATTGGGACATTTTGTAAATGTTTAATTTGTGACTCAACAGTCTAAAATGCATTTAGCAGAAATATTCAGTTCTTCGCGTTTTTGTGGAACTATACAAATATATTATAATAATAATATATTCTGTGTAACATAAACAACACATGAATCACTTTTGCTCTTCTCCACTAACTATAAATTATGATAAAAAATGCTTAGAACACCATTCTAACTTTCTTGTTTTCTTAATTTATATTGAAAGATATGCAGCCATGGTTTAGACACTGTATTGTCCAAAAAGTACAAAAAAGAAAGAAAAGAGAATATATATAAAATACACTTAATATACTGCCAACATCTGGCATGAAGATTATAGTCTTATGAATTGGAACCTGCTGCCAGCATTGATAAAAAACAATAAAAAAATCAAGTATTTGGGATGAAAGTGGCAATGTAGTATACTGCTTAAAGATTTCTATTAAAGAGACATGAAACAACAATTTTTTCTTTCATGATTCAGATAGAGAATACAATTTTAAACAACATTCCAATTTACTTCTATTATCTAATTGGTTTCACTCTTTAGATTTTCTTTGTTAAAGAAATAGAAATGCACATGGGGGGGGCAATCAAATGAGGCATCTATGTGCTGCCACCAATCAGCAGCTACTGGGTCTATCTATATAGGTTATTCAACAAAGGATATGAAGTGAATGAAGCAAATTAGATAAATGAAAAAAATTAGAAAGTTGTTTAAAATTGTATGTATTTTCTAAATCATGAAAGGAAAAAAAATGTGTTTCATGTCCCTTTCAATACAAATGATTTAAAGGGACACTAAATTCATGGTAGATATCAGGATGTATTCAAAGCATCATAAGACTAATATGCAGGTGCATGTTACAAACAAATTACTGGGTATAAAGGGACATGGAATTTTAATTTTTTCTTTCATGATTCAGAAAGAGCTTGCAATTTTAATCAACTTTCTAGTTTACTTCTACTATCAAATTTTCTTTGTTGTCTTGGTATCTTTTGTTGAAAAGCAGCAATGTAAGATCAGAAGCGTGCATGAGTCTGGAGCAGTATATGGCAGCAGTTTTGCAAGAATGTTATCAATATGCAAGAGCACTAGATGGCAGCACTATTTCCTAAACATACCTAGGTATTTCTTCAAAATAGAAAATAGAAATTAAGAAAAATTTGATAATAGAAGTAAATTGGAAACTTTTTAAAAATTGTAGGCTCTGTCTTAATCACAAAAGTAAATTTTTTGGTTTCATATCCCTTTAAATACTAAACATCTTGTCATGTTGTAGCCTAGATTACTAGGATTATTACTGGTGCTGTATGAACTGCTCTGGTGCATAGAATGTCAGCCCATTCCGTCCTGCTGTATGAACTGCTCTGGTGCATAGAATGTCAGCCCATTCCGTCCTACTGTATGAACTGCTCTGGTGCATAGATTGTCAGCCCAATCAGTCCTGCTGTATGAACTGATCTGGTGCATAGAATGTCAGCCCATTAAGTCCTGCTGTATGAACTGATCTGGTACATAGAATATTAGCCCATTCTGTCCTGCTGTATGAACTGCTCTGGTGCATAGAATGTCAGCCCATTTTGTCCTGCTGTATGAACTGCTCTGGTGCATAGAATGTCAGCCCATTCAGTCCTGCTGTATGAACTGCTCTGGTGCATAGAATGTCAGCTCATTCTGTCCTGCTGTATGAACTGCTCTGGTGCATAGAATGTCAGCCCATTCAGTCCTGCTGTATGAACTGCTCTGGTGCATAGATTGTTAGCCCATTCGGTCCTGCTGTATGAACTGCTCTGGTGCATAGAATGTCAGCCCATTCAGTCCTGCTGTATGAACTGCTCTGGTGCATAGATTGTCAGCCCATTCAGTCCTGCTGTATGAACTGCTCTGGCGCATAGAATGTAAGCTCATTCAGTCCTGCTGTATGAACTGCTCTGGTGCATAGAATGTCAGCCCATTCAGTCCTGCTGTATGAACTGCTCAGGTGCATAGAATGTCAGTTCATTTAGTCCTGCTGTATGAACTGCTCTGGTGCATAGAATGTCAGCCCATTCAGTCCTACTGTATGAACTGCTCTGGCGCATAGAATGTAAGCTCATTCAGTCCTGCTGTATGAACTGCTCTGGTGCATAGAATGTCAGCCCATTCAGTCCTGCTGTATAAAATGCTCTGGCACATAGTATGTAAGCTCATTCCGTCCTACTGTATGAATTGCTCTGGTGCATAGAATGTCAGCCCATTCAGTCCTGCTGTATGAACTGATCTGGTTCTTTGTATGTCAGCCCATTCAGTCCTACTGTATGAACTTCTCTGGTGCATAGAATGTTAGCTCATTCTGTCCTGCTGTATAAACTGCTCAGGTGCCTAGATTGTCAGCCCATTCAGTCCTACTGTATGAAATTCTCTGGTGCATAACATATCAGTTCATTCTATCCTGCTCAATGAACTGATCTGGTGCATAGCATTTCAGTCTGTTCAGTCCTGCTGTATGAACTGCTTTGGTACATAGTATGCCAGCCTATTCAATACTGCTTTATGAACTACTCTGGTGCATAGAATGTCAACTCATTTAGTCCTGCTGTATGAACTGCTCTGGTGCATAAAATGTCAGTCCATTCAGTCCTGCTGTATGAACTGTTCTGTTGCATTGTATGTCACCCCATACAGTCCTGTTGTTTGAACTGCTCTGGTGCATAGAATGTCAGCCCATTCAGATATGGGATATGAACTGCACTAAAGCATAGTATATCAGCATATTTAGTCCTGCTGTATGAACTGCTCTGGTGCATTGTATGTCAGTCCATTCAGTACTGCTTTATGAACTGCTCTTGTGCATTGTATATCAGCCCCTTTAGTACTGCTTTATGAACTGCTCTGGTGCAAAGAATGTCAGCTCATTCAGTCTTGCTGCATGAACTCCTCTGGTGCATAGTATGTCAGCCTATTCAGTCCTGCTGTATGAACTGCTCTGGTGCATAGAATGTTTGCCCATTCAGTCCTGCTCTATGAACTACTCTGGTGCATAGAATGGCAGCCCATTTTGCCTTGCAGTATGAACTGCTCTGGTGCATAGTATATCAGCCTATTCAGTCCTGCTGTATGAACTGCTCTGGTGCATTGTATGTCAGCCCATTCAGTCCTGATATTTGAACTGCTCTGGTGCATAGAATGTCAGCCCATTCCGTCCTACTGTATGAACTGCTCTGGTGTATAGAATGTTAGCCCATTCAGTCCTGCTGTATGAACTACTCTGGTGCATAGAATGTCAGCCCATTTTGCCCTGCAGTATGAACTGCTCTGGGCATAGAATGTAAGCCTATTCAGTCCTACTGTATGAACTGCTCTGGTGCATAGAATATTAGCCCATTCAGTCCTGCTGTATGAACTGTTCTGGTGCATTGTATGTCAGCCCATTCAGTCCTGCTGTATAAAATGCTCTGACACATAGAATGTCAGCTCATTCCGTCCTGCTGAATGAACTGCTCAGGTGCATAGAATGTCAGCCCATTCAGTCCTACTGTATGAACTGCTCTGGTGCATTGTATGTCAGCCCATTCAGTCCTGATATTTGAACTGCTCTGGTGCATAGAATGTCAGCCAATTCCGTCCTGATGTATGAACTGCTCTGGTGCATAAAATGTTAGCACATTCAGTCCTGCTGTATGAAGTACTCTGGTGCATAGAATGTCAGCCCATATTGCCCTGCAGTATGAACTGCTCTGGTGCATAGTATGTCAGCCTAATCAGTCCTACTGTATGAACTGCTCTGTTGCATAGAATATTAGCCCATTCAGTCCTGCTGTATGAACTGCTCTGGTGCATAGTATATCAGTCAATTCAGTCCTGCTGTATGAACTGTTCTGGTGCATTGTATGTCAGCCCATTCAGTCCTGCTATATAAAATGCTCTGGCACATAGAATGTCAGCTCATTCCCTCCTGCTGTATGAACTGCTCAGGTGCATAGAATATCAGCCCATTAAGTCCTACTGTATGAACTTCTCTGGTGCATAGAATGTCAGCTCATTCTGTCCTGCTGTATAAACTGCTCTGGCACATGGAATGTCAGCTCATTCAGTCCTGCTGTATGAATTGCTCTGATGCATTGTATGTCAGCCAATTCTGTCCTAATGTATGAACTGATCTGGTGCATAGAATGTCAGCCCATTCAGTCCTGCTGTATAAAATGCTCTGGCGCATAGAATGTAAGCTCATTCAGTCCTGCTGTATGAACGGCTCTGGTGCATAGAATGTCAGCCCATTCAGTCCTGCTGTATGAACTGCTCTGGTGCATAGAATGTCAGCCCATTCAGTCCTGCTGTATGAACTGATCTGGTACATAGAATATTAGCCCATTCCGTCCTGCTGTATAAACTGCTCTGGTGCATAGAATGTCAGCCCATTTTGTCCTGCTGTATGAACTACTCTGGTGCATAGAATGTCAGCCCATTCAGTCCTGCTGTATGAACTGCTCTGGTGTATAGAATGTTAGCCCATTCAGTCCTGCTGTATGAACTACTCTGGTGCATAGAATGTCAGCCCATTTTGCCCTGCAGTATGAACTGCTCTGGGCATAGAATGTAAGCCTATTCAGTCCTACTGTATGAATTGCTCTGGTGCATAGAATGTCAGCCCATTCAGTCCTGCTGTATGAACTGATCTGGTTCTTTGTATGTCAGCCCATTCAGTCCTACTGTATGAACTTCTCTGGTGCATAGAATGTTAGCTCATTCTGTCCTGCTGTATAAACTGCTCAGGTGCCTAGATTGTCAGCCCATTCAGTCCTACTGTATGAAATTCTCTGGTGCATAACATATCAGTTCATTCTATCCTGCTCAATGAACTGATCTGGTGCATAGCATTTCAGTCTGTTCAGTCCTGCTGTATGAACTGCTTTGGTACATAGTATGCCAGCCTATTCAATACTGCTTTATGAACTACTCTGGTGCATAGAATGTCAACTCATTTAGTCCTGCTGTATGAACTGCTCTGGTGCATAAAATGTCAGTCCATTCAGTCCTGCTGTATGAACTGTTCTGTTGCATTGTATGTCACCCCATACAGTCCTGTTGTTTGAACTGCTCTGGTGCATAGAATGTCAGCCCATTCAGATATGGGATATGAACTGCACTAAAGCATAGTATATCAGCATATTTAGTCCTGCTGTATGAACTGCTCTGGTGCATTGTATGTCAGTCCATTCAGTACTGCTTTATGAACTGCTCTTGTGCATTGTATATCAGCCCCTTTAGTACTGCTTTATGAACTGCTCTGGTGCAAAGAATGTCAGCTCATTCAGTCTTGCTGCATGAACTCCTCTGGTGCATAGTATGTCAGCCTATTCAGTCCTGCTGTATGAACTGCTCTGGTGCATAGAATGTTTGCCCATTCAGTCCTGCTCTATGAACTACTCTGGTGCATAGAATGGCAGCCCATTTTGCCTTGCAGTATGAACTGCTCTGGTGCATAGTATATCAGCCTATTCAGTCCTGCTGTATGAACTGCTCTGGTGCATTGTATGTCAGCCCATTCAGTCCTGATATTTGAACTGCTCTGGTGCATAGAATGTCAGCCCATTCCGTCCTACTGTATGAACTGCTCTGGTGTATAGAATGTTAGCCCATTCAGTCCTGCTGTATGAACTACTCTGGTGCATAGAATGTCAGCCCATTTTGCCCTGCAGTATGAACTGCTCTGGGCATAGAATGTAAGCCTATTCAGTCCTACTGTATGAACTGCTCTGGTGCATAGAATATTAGCCCATTCAGTCCTGCTGTATGAACTGTTCTGGTGCATTGTATGTCAGCCCATTCAGTCCTGCTGTATAAAATGCTCTGACACATAGAATGTCAGCTCATTCCGTCCTGCTGAATGAACTGCTCAGGTGCATAGAATGTCAGCCCATTCAGTCCTACTGTATGAACTGCTCTGGTGCATTGTATGTCAGCCCATTCAGTCCTGATATTTGAACTGCTCTGGTGCATAGAATGTCAGCCAATTCCGTCCTGATGTATGAACTGCTCTGGTGCATAAAATGTTAGCACATTCAGTCCTGCTGTATGAAGTACTCTGGTGCATAGAATGTCAGCCCATATTGCCCTGCAGTATGAACTGCTCTGGTGCATAGTATGTCAGCCTAATCAGTCCTACTGTATGAACTGCTCTGTTGCATAGAATATTAGCCCATTCAGTCCTGCTGTATGAACTGCTCTGGTGCATAGTATATCAGTCAATTCAGTCCTGCTGTATGAACTGTTCTGGTGCATTGTATGTCAGCCCATTCAGTCCTGCTATATAAAATGCTCTGGCACATAGAATGTCAGCTCATTCCCTCCTGCTGTATGAACTGCTCAGGTGCATAGAATATCAGCCCATTAAGTCCTACTGTATGAACTTCTCTGGTGCATAGAATGTCAGCTCATTCTGTCCTGCTGTATAAACTGCTCTGGCACATGGAATGTCAGCTCATTCAGTCCTGCTGTATGAATTGCTCTGATGCATTGTATGTCAGCCAATTCTGTCCTAATGTATGAACTGATCTGGTGCATAGAATGTCAGCCCATTCAGTCCTGCTGTATAAAATGCTCTGGCGCATAGAATGTAAGCTCATTCAGTCCTGCTGTATGAACGGCTCTGGTGCATAGAATGTCAGCCCATTCAGTCCTGCTGTATGAACTGCTCTGGTGCATAGAATGTCAGCCCATTCAGTCCTGCTGTATGAACTGATCTGGTACATAGAATATTAGCCCATTCCGTCCTGCTGTATAAACTGCTCTGGTGCATAGAATGTCAGCCCATTTTGTCCTGCTGTATGAACTACTCTGGTGCATAGAATGTCAGCCCATTCAGTCCTGCTGTATGAACTGCTCTGGTGCATAGAATGTCAGCTCATTCTGTCCTGCTGTATGAACTGCTCTGGTGCATAGAATGTCAGCCCATTCAGTCCTGCTGTATGAACTGCTCTGGTGCATAGATTGTTAGCCCATTCGGTCCTGCTGTATGAACTGCTCTGGTGCATAGAATGTCAGCCCATTCAGTCCTGCTGTATGAACTGCTCTGGTGCATAGATTGTCAGCCCATTCAGTCCTGCTGTATGAACTGCTCTGGAGCATAGAATGTAAGCTCATTCAGTCCTGCTGTATGAACTGCTCTGGTGCATAGAATGTCAGCCCATTCAGTCCTGCTGTATGAACTGCTCAGGTGCATAGAATGTCAGTTAATTTAGTCCTGCTGTATGAACTGCTCTGGTGCATAGAATGTCAGCCCATTCAGTCCTACTGTATGAACTGCTCTGGCGCATAGAATGTAAGCTCATTCAGTCCTGCTGTATGAACTGCTCTGGTGCATAGAATGTCAGCCCATTCAGTCCTGCTGTATAAAATGCTCTGGCACATAGTATGTAAGCTCATTCCGTCCTGCTGTATGAAGTACTCTGGTGCATAGAATGTCAGCCCATATTGCCCTGCAGTATGAACTGCTCTGGTGCATAGTATGTCAGCCTAATCAGTCCTACTGTATGAACTGCTCTGTTGCATAGAATATTAGCCCATTCAGTCCTGCTGTATGAACTGCTCTGGTGCATAGTATATCAGTCAATTCAGTCCTGCTGTATGAACTGTTCTGGTGCATTGTATGTCAGCCCATTCAGTCCTGCTATATAAAATGCTCTGGCACATAGAATGTCAGCTCATTCCCTCCTGCTGTATGAACTGCTCAGGTGCATAGAATATCAGCCCATTAAGTCCTACTGTATGAACTTCTCTGGTGCATAGAATGTCAGCTCATTCTGTCCTGCTGTATAAACTGCTCTGGCACATGGAATGTCAGCTCATTCAGTCCTGCTGTATGAATTGCTCTGATGCATTGTATGTCAGCCAATTCTGTCCTAATGTATGAACTGATCTGGTGCATAGAATGTCAGCCCATTCAGTCCTGCTGTATAAAATGCTCTGGCGCATAGAATGTAAGCTCATTCAGTCCTGCTGTATGAACTGCTCTGGTGCATAGAATGTCAGCCCATTCAGTCCTGCTGTATGAACTGCTCTGGTGCATAGAATGTCAGCCCATTCAGTCCTGCTGTATGAACTGATCTGGTACATAGAATATTAGCCCATTCCGTCCTGCTGTATAAACTGCTCTGGTGCATAGAATGTCAGCCCATTTTGTCCTGCTGTATGAACTGCTCTGGTGCATAGAATGTCAGCCCATTCAGTCCTGCTGTATGAACTGCTCTGGTGCATAGAATGTCAGCTCATTCTGTCCTGCTGTATGAACTGCTCTGGTGCATAGAATGTCAGCCCATTCAGTCCTGCTGTATGAACTGCTCTGGTGCATAGATTGTTAGCCCATTCGGTCCTGCTGTATGAACTGCTCTGGTGCATAGAATGTCAGCCCATTCAGTCCTGCTGTATGAACTGCTCTGGTGCATAGATTGTCAGCCCATTCAGTCCTGCTGTATGAACTGCTCTGGCGCATAGAATGTAAGCTCATTCAGTCCTGCTGTATGAACTGCTCTGGTGCATAGAATGTCAGCCCATTCAGTCCTGCTGTATGAACTGCTCAGGTGCATAGAATGTCAGTTAATTTAGTCCTGCTGTATGAACTGCTCTGGTGCATAGAATGTCAGCCCATTCAGTCCTACTGTATGAACTGCTCTGGCGCATAGAATGTAAGCTCATTCAGTCCTGCTGTATGAACTGCTCTGGTGCATAGAATGTCAGCCCATTCAGTCCTGCTGTATAAAATGCTCTGGCACATAGTATGTAAGCTCATTCCGTCCTGCTGTATGAAGTACTCTGGTGCATAGAATGTCAGCCCATATTGCCCTGCAGTATGAACTGCTCTGGTGCATAGTATGTCAGCCTAATCAGTCCTACTGTATGAACTGCTCTGTTGCATAGAATATTAGCCCATTCAGTCCTGCTGTATGAACTGCTCTGGTGCATAGTATATCAGTCAATTCAGTCCTGCTGTATGAACTGTTCTGGTGCATTGTATGTCAGCCCATTCAGTCCTGCTATATAAAATGCTCTGGCACATAGAATGTCAGCTCATTCCCTCCTGCTGTATGAACTGCTCAGGTGCATAGAATATCAGCCCATTAAGTCCTACTGTATGAACTTCTCTGGTGCATAGAATGTCAGCTCATTCTGTCCTGCTGTATAAACTGCTCTGGCACATGGAATGTCAGCTCATTCAGTCCTGCTGTATGAATTGCTCTGATGCATTGTATGTCAGCCAATTCTGTCCTAATGTATGAACTGATCTGGTGCATAGAATGTCAGCCCATTCAGTCCTGCTGTATAAAATGCTCTGGCGCATAGAATGTAAGCTCATTCAGTCCTGCTGTATGAACGGCTCTGGTGCATAGAATGTCAGCCCATTCAGTCCTGCTGTATGAACTGCTCTGGTGCATAGAATGTCAGCCCATTCAGTCCTGCTGTATGAACTGATCTGGTACATAGAATATTAGCCCATTCCGTCCTGCTGTATAAACTGCTCTGGTGCATAGAATGTCAGCCCATTTTGTCCTGCTGTATGAACTACTCTGGTGCATAGAATGTCAGCCCATTCAGTCCTGCTGTATGAACTGCTCTGGTGCATAGAATGTCAGCTCATTCTGTCCTGCTGTATGAACTGCTCTGGTGCATAGAATGTCAGCCCATTCAGTCCTGCTGTATGAACTGCTCTGGTGCATAGATTGTTAGCCCATTCGGTCCTGCTGTATGAACTGCTCTGGTGCATAGAATGTCAGCCCATTCAGTCCTGCTGTATGAACTGCTCTGGTGCATAGAATGTCAGCCCATTCAGTCCTGCTGTATGAACTGCTCTGGCGCATAGAATGTAAGCTCATTCAGTCCTGCTGTATGAACTGCTCTGGTGCATAGAATGTCAGCCCATTCAGTCCTGCTGTATGAACTGCTCAGGTGCATAGAATGTCAGTTAATTTAGTCCTGCTGTATGAACTGCTCTGGTGCATAGAATGTCAGCCCATTCAGTCCTACTGTATGAACTGCTCTGGCGCATAGAATGTAAGCTCATTCAGTCCTGCTGTATGAACTGCTCTGGTGCATAGAATGTCAGCCCATTCAGTCCTGCTGTATAAAATGCTCTGGCACATAGTATGTAAGCTCATTCCGTCCTACTGTATGAATTGCTCTGGTGCATAGAATGTCAGCCCATTCAGTCCTGCTGTATGAACTGATCTGGTGCTTTGTATGTCAGCCCATTCAGTCCTGCTGTATAAAATGCTCTGGTACATAGAATGTCAGCTCATTCCGTCCTGCTGTATGAATTGCTCAGGTGCATAGAATGTCAGCCCATTCAGTCCTACTGTATGAACTTCTCTGGTGCATAGAATGTTAGCTCATTCTGTCCTGCTGTATAAACTGCTCAGGTGCCTAGATTGTCAGCCCATTCAGTCCTACTGTATGAAATTCTCTGGTGCATAACATATCAGTTCATTCTATCCTGCTCAATGAACTGATCTGGTGCATAGCATTTCAGTCTGTTCAGTCCTGCTGTATGAACTGCTTTGGTACATAGTATGCCAGCCTATTCAATACTGCTTTATGAACTACTCTGGTGCATAGAATGTCAACTCATTTAGTCCTGCTGTATGAACTGCTCTGGTGCATAAAATGTCAGTCCATTCAGTCCTGCTGTATGAACTGTTCTGTTGCATTGTATGTCACCCCATACAGTCCTGTTGTTTGAACTGCTCTGGTGCATAGAATGTCAGCCCATTCAGATATGGGATATGAACTGCACTAAAGCATAGTATATCAGCATATTTTGTCCTGCTGTATGAACTGCTCTGGTGCATTGTATGTCAGTCCATTCAGTACTGCTTTATGAACTGCTCTTGTGCATAGTATATCAGCCCCTTTAGTACTGCTTTATGAACTGCTCTGGTGCATAGAATGTCAGCTCATTCAGTCTTGCTGCATGAACTCCTCTGGTGCATAGTATGTCAGCCTATTCAGTCCTGCTGTATGAACTGCTCTGGTGCATAGAATGTTTGCCCATTCAGTCCTGCTCTATGAACTACTCTGGTGCATAGAATGGCAGCCCATTTTGCCTTGCAGTATGAACTGCTCTGGTGCATAGTATATTAGCCTATTCAGTCCTGCTGTATGAACTGCTCTGGTGAATTGTATGTCAGCCCATTCAGTCCTGATATTTGAACTGCTCTGGTGCCTAGAATGTCAGCCCATTCCGTCCTGCTGTATGAACTGCTCTGGTGTATAGAATGTTAGCCCATTCAGTCCTGCTGTATTAACTACTCTGGTTCATAGAATGTCAGCCCATTTTGCCCTGCAGTATGAACTGCTCTGGGCATAGAATGTAAGCCTATTCAGTCCTACTGTATGAACTGCTCTGGTGCATAGAATATTAGCCCATTCAGTCCTGCTGTATGAACTGTTCTGGTGCATTGTATGTCAGCCCATTCAGTCCTGCTGTATAAAATGCTCTGGCACATAGAATATCAGCTCATTCCGTCCTGCTGAATGAACTGCTCAGGTGCATAGAATGTCAGCCCATTCAGTCCTACTGTATGAACTGCTCTGGTGCATTGTATGTCAGCCCATTCAGTCCTGATATTTGAACTGCTCTGGTGCATAGAATGTCAGCCAATTCCGTCCTGATGTATGAACTGCTCTGGTGCATAAAATGTTAGCACATTCAGTCCTGCTGTATGAAGTACTCTGGTGCATAGAATGTCAGCCCATATTGCCCTGCAGTATGAACTGCTCTGGTGCTTAGTATGTCAGCCTATTCAGTCCTACTGTATGAACTGCTCTGTTGCATAGAATATTAGCCCATTCAGTCCTGCTGTATGAACTGCTCTGGTGCATAGTATATCAGTCAATTCAGTCCTGCTGTATGAACTGTTCTGGTGCATTGTATGTCAGCCCATTCAGTCCTGCTATATAAAATGCTCTGGCACATAGAATGTTAGCTCATTCCCTCCTGCTGTATGAACTGCTCAGGTGCATAGAATAACAGCCCATTTAGTCCTACTGTATGAACTTCTCTGGTGCATAGAATGTCAGCTCATTCTGTCCTGCTGTATAAACTGCTCTGGCACATGGAATGTCAGCCCATTCAGTCCTGCTGTATGAATTGCTCTGATGCATTGTATGTCAGCCAATTCTGTCCTAATGTATGAACTGATCTGGTGCATAGAATGTCAGCCCATTCAGTCCTGCTGTATAAAATGCTCTGGTGCATAGAATGTAAGCTCATTCAGTCCTGCTGTATGAACTGCTCCGGTGCATAGAATGTCAGCCCATTCAGTCCTGCTGTATGAACTGCTCTGGTGCATAAAATGTCAGCCCATTCAGTCCTGCTGTATAAAATGCTCTGGCGCGTAGAATGTATGCTCATTCCGTCCTACTGTATGAACTGCTCTGGTGCATAGAATGTCATCCCATTCAGTCCTGCTGTATGAATTGCACAGGTGCATAGAATGTCAGCCCATTCAGTCTCACTGTATGAACTTCTCTGGTGCATAGTATGTCAGCTCATTCTTTCCTGCTGCATAAACTGCTCTGGTGCATAGAATGTCAGCCCATTCAGTCCTGCTGTATGAATTGATCTGGTGCATTGTTTGTCAGCCAATTTGGCCCTACTGTATGAACTTCTCTAGTGCATAGCATGTCAGTTCATTCTATCCTGCTGAATGAACTTATCTGGTGCATAGCATGTCAGTCCATTCAGTCCTGCTGTATGAACTGCTCTGGTGCATAGCATGTCAGTCCATTGAGTCCTTCTGTATGAACTGGTTTGGTACATAGTATGCCAGCCTATTCAGTACTGCTGTATGAACTGTTCTGGTGCATTTTATGTCAGCCCATACAGTCCTGTTGTTTGAACTGCTCTGTTGCATAGTATGTCAGCCTATTCAGTCCTGCTGTATGAACTGCTCTGGTGCATGGTATGTCAGCCCATTCAGTCCTGATATTTAAACTGCTCTGGTGCATAGAATGTCAGCCCATTCTGTCCTGCTGTATGAACTGCTCTGGTGCATAGAATGTTAGCCCATTCAGTCCTGCTGTATGAATTACTCTGGTGCATAGAATGTCAGTCCATTTTGCCCTGCAGTATGAACTGCTCTGGTGCATAGAATATTAGCCCATTCAGTTCTGCTGTATGAACTGTTCTGGTGCATTGTATGTCAGCCCATTCAGTCCTGCTGTATAAAATGCTCTGGCACATAGAATATCAGCTCATTCCATCCTGCTGAATGAACTGCTCAGGTGCATAGAATGTTAGCCCATTCAGTCCTACTGTATGAACTGCTCTGGTGCATTGTATGTCAGCCCATTCAGTCCTGATATTTGAACTGCTCTGGTGCATAGAATGTCAGCCAATTCCGTCCTGATGTATGAACTGCTCTGGTGCATAAAATGTTAGCACATTCAGTCCTGCTGTATGAAGTACTCTGGTGCATAGAATGTCAGCCCATATTGCCCTGCAGTATGAACTGCTCTGGTGCATAGTATGTCAGCCTATTCAGTCCTACTGTATGAACTGCTCTGTTGCATAGAATATTAGCCCATTCAGTCCTGCTGTATGAACTGCTCTGGTGCATAGTATATCAGTCAATTCAGTCCTGCTGTATGAACTGTTCTGGTGCATTGTATGTCAGCCCATTCAGTCCTGCTATATAAAATGCTCTGGCACATAGAATGTTAGCTCATTCCCTCCTGCTGTATGAACTGCTCAGGTGCATAGAATAACAGCCCATTCAGTCCTACTGTATGAACTTCTCTGGTGCATAGAATGTCAGCTCATTCTGTCCTGCTGTATAAACTGCTCTGGCACATGGAATGTCAGCCCATTCAGTCCTGCTGTATGAATTGCTCTGATGCATTGTATGTCAGCCAATTCTGTCCTAATGTATGAACTGATCTGGTGCATAGAATGTCAGCCCATTCAGTCCTGCTGTATAAAATGCTCTGGCGCATAGAATGTAAGCTCATTCAGTCCTGCTGTATGAACTGCTCCGGTGCATAGAATGTCAACCCATTCAGTCCTGCTGTATGAACTGCTCTGGTGCATAAAATGTCAGCCCATTCAGTCCTGCTGTATAAAATGCTCTGGCGCGTAGAATGTATGCTCATTCCGTCCTACTGTATGAACTGCTCTGGTGCATAGAATGTCATCCCATTCAGTCCTGCTGTATGAATTGCACAGGTGCATAGAATGTCAGCCCATTCAGTCTCACTGTATGAACTTCTCTGGTGCATAGTATGTCAGCTCATTCTTTCCTGCTGCATAAACTGCTCTGGTGCATAGAATGTCATCCCATTCAGTCCTGCTGTATGAATTGATCTGGTGCATTGTTTGTCAGCCAATTTGGCCCTACTGTATGAACTTCTCTAGTGCATAGCATGTCAGTTCATTCTATCCTGCTGAATGAACTTATCTGGTGCATAGCATGTCAGTCCATTCAGTCCTGCTGTATGAACTGCTCTGGTGCATAGCATGTCAGTCCATTGAGTCCTTCTGTATGAACTGGTTTGGTACATAGTATGCCAGCCTATTCAGTACTGCTGTATGAACTGTTCTGGTGCATTTTATGTCAGCCCATACAGTCCTGTTGTTTGAACTGCTCTGTTGCATAGTATGTCAGCCTATTCAGTCCTGCTGTATGAACTGCTCTGGTGCATGGTATGTCAGCCCATTCAGTCCTGATATTTAAACTGCTCTGGTGCATAGAATGTCAGCCCATTCCGTCCTGCTGTATGAACTGCTCTGGTGCATAGAATGTTAGCCCATTCAGTCCTGCTGTATGAATTACTCTGGTGCATAGAATGTCAGTCCATTTTGCCCTGCAGTATGAACTGCTCTGGTGCATAGAATATTAGCCCATTCAGTTCTGCTGTATGAACTGCTCTGGTGCATAGAATGTCAGTCCATTCAGTCCTCCTGCTGTATTAACTGTTCTGGTGCATTGTATGTCAGCCCATTCAGTCCTGCTGTATAAAATGCTCTGACACATAGAATGTCAGCTCATTCCGTCCTGCTGTATGAACTGCTCAGGTGCATAGAATGTCATCCCATTCAGTCCTACTGTATGAACTTCTCTGGTGCATAGAATGTCAGCTCATTCTGTTCTGCTCTATAAACTGCTCTGGCGCATAGAATGTCAGCTCATTTAGTCTTGCTGTATGAACTGCTTTGGTGCATTGTTTGTCAGTCCATTGAGTACTGCTTTATGAACTGCTCTTGTACATAGTATATCAACCCCTTCAGTACTGCTTTATGAACTTCTCTGGTACATAGCATGTCAGCCCATTCGGTCCTGCTGTATGAACTGCTCTGGTACATTGTATGTCAGCCCATTCAGTCCTGCTGTATAAAATGCTCTGGCACATAGAATGTCAGCTCATTCCTTCCTGCTGTATGAACTGCTCAGGTGCATAGAATGTCAGCCCATTCAGTCCTACTGTATAAACTTCTCTGGCCCATAGAATGTTAGCTCATTCTGTCCTGCTTTATAAACTGCTCTGGTGCATAGAATGTCAGCCCATTCAGTCCTGCTGTATGAATTGCTCTGGTGCGATGTATGTCAGCCAATTCGGTCCTACTGTATGAACTTCTCTGGTGCATAGCATGTTAGTTCATTCTATCCTGCTGAATGAACTGATCTGGTGCATAACATGTCAGTTCATTCTAGCCTGCTGAATGAACTGCTCTGGTGCATAGCATGTCAGTGCATTCAGTCCTGCTGTATGAACTGCTCTGGTGCATAGAATATTAGCCCATTCAGTCCTGCTGTATGAACTCCTCTGGTGCATAGTATATCAGTCCATTCAGTTCTGCTGTATGAACTGCTCTGGTGCATTGTATGTCAGCCCATTCAGTCCTGCTGTATAAAATTCTCTGGCACATGGAATGTCAGCTCATTCTGTCCTGCTGTATGAACTGCTCAGGTGCATAGAATGTCAGCCCATTCAGTCCTACTGTATGAACGTCTCTGGTACATAGAATGTCAGCTCATTTTGTCCTGTTGTATAAACTGCTCTGGTGCGTAGAATGTCAGCCCATTCAGTCCTGCTGTATGAATTACTCTGGTGCATTGTATGTCAGTCAATTCGGTCCTACTGTATGAACTTCTGTGGTGCATAGCATGTCACTTCATTCTATCCTGCTGAATGAACTGCTCTGGTGCATAGCATGTCAGTCCATTAAGTCCTGCTGTATGAACTGCTTTAGTAAATAGTATACCAGCCTATTCAGTACTGCTTTATGAACTACTCTGGTGCATAGAATGTCAGCTCATTTAGTCCTGCTGTATGAACTGTTCTGGTGCATTGTATGTCAGCCCATACAGTCCTGTTGTTTGAACTGCTCTGGTGCATAGTATATCAGCCTATTCAGTCCTGCTGTATGAACTGCTATGGTGCATGGTATGTCAGCCCAATCAGTCCTGATATTTAAACTGCTCTGGTGCATAGAATGTCAGCACATTACGTCCTGCTGTATGAACTGCTCTGGCGCATAGAATGTTAGCCCATTCAGTCCTGCTGTAAGAACTACTCTGGTGCATAGAATGTCAGTCCATTTTGCCCTGCAGTATGAGCTGCTCTGGTGCATAGAATATTAGCCCATTCAGTTCTGCTGTATGAACTGCTCTGGTGCATAGTATATCAGTCCATTCAGTCCTGCTGTATAAAATGCTCTGGCACATAGAATGTCAGCTCAATCCGTCCTGCTGTATGAACTGCTCAGGTGCATAGAATGTCATCCCATTCAGTCCTACTGTATGAACTTCTCTGGTGCATAGAATGTGAGCTCATTTTGTCCTGCTGTATAAACTGCTCTGGTGCATAGAATGTCAGCCCATTCAGTCCTGCTGTATGAATTGCTCTGGTGCATTGTATGTCAGCCAATGCGGTCCTACTGTATGAACTGCTCTGGTTCATAGAATGTCAGCTCATTTAGTCCTGCTGTATGAACTGCTCTGGTGCATTGTATGTCAGTCCATTGAGTACTGCTTTATGAACTGCTCTTGTACATAGTATATCAGCCCCTTCAGTACTGCTTTATGAACTTCTCTGGTGCATAGTATGTCAGCCCATTCGGTCCTACTGTATGAACTGCTCTGGTACATTGTATGTCAGCGCATTCAGTCCTGCTGTATAAAATGCTCTGGCACATAGAATGTCAGCTCATTCCGTCCTGCTGTATGAACTGCTCAGGTGCATAGAATGTCAGCCCATTCAGTCCTACTGTATGAACTTCTCTGGCGCATAGAATGTTAGCTCATTCTGTCCTGCTTTATAAACTGCTCTGGTGCATAGAATGTCAGCCCATTCAGTCCTGCTGTATGAATTGCTCTGGTGCAATGTATGTCAGCCAATTCGGTCCTACTGTATGAACTTCTCTGGTGCATAGCATGTTAGTTCATTCAGTCCTGCTGTATGAACTGCTCTGGTGCATAGAATATTAGCCCATTCAGTCCTGCTGTATGAACTCCTCTGGTGCATAGTATATCATTCCATTCAGTCCTGCTGTATGAACTGCTCTGGTGCATTGTATGTCAGCCCATTCAGTCCTGCTGTATAAAATGCCCTGGCACATGGAATGTCAGCTCATTCCGTCCTGCTGTATGAACTGCTCAGGTGCATAGAATGTCAGCCCATTCAGTCCTACTGTATGAACGTCTCTGGTACATAGAATGTCAGCTCATTTTGTCCTGTTGTATAAACTGCTCTGGTGCATAGAATGTCAGCCCATTCAGTCCTGCTGTATGAATTGCTCTGGTGCATTGTATGTCAGTCAATTCGGTCCTACTGTATGAACTTCTGTGGTGCATAGCATGTCAGTTCATTCTATCCTGCTGAATGAACTGCTCTGGTGCATAGCATGTCAGTCCATTAAGTCCTGCTGTATGAACTGCTTTAGTAAATAGTATACCAGCCTATTCAGTACTGCTTTATGAACTACTCTGGTGCATAGAATGTCAGCTCATTTAGTCCTGCTGTATGAACTGTTCTGGTGCATTGTATGTCAGCCCATACAGTCCTGTTGTTTGAACTGCTCTGGTGCATAGTATATCAGCCTATTCAGTCCTGCTGTATGAACTGCTATGGTGCATGGTATGTCAGCCCAATCAGTCCTGATATTTAAACTGCTCTGGTGCATAGAATGTCAGCACATTACGTCCTGCTGTATGAACTGCTCTGGCGCATAGAATGTTAGCCCATTCAGTCCTGCTGTAAGAACTACTCTGGTGCATAGAATGTCAGTCCATTTTGCCCTGCAGTATGAGCTGCTCTGGTGCATAGAATATTAGCCCATTCAGTTCTGCTGTATGAACTGCTCTGGTGCATAGTATATCAGTCCATTCAGTCCTGCTGTATAAAATGCTCTGGCACATAGAATGTCAGCTCAATCCGTCCTGCTGTATGAACTGCTCAGGTGCATAGAATGTCATCCCATTCAGTCCTACTGTATGAACTTCTCTGGTGCATAGAATGTGAGCTCATTTTGTCCTGCTGTATAAACTGCTCTGGTGCATAGAATGTCAGCCCATTCAGTCCTGCTGTATGAATTGCTCTGGTGCATTGTATGTCAGCCAATGCGGTCCTACTGTATGAACTGCTCTGGTTCATAGAATGTCAGCTCATTTAGTCCTGCTGTATGAACTGCTCTGGTGCATTGTATGTCAGTCCATTGAGTACTGCTTTATGAACTGCTCTTGTACATAGTATATCAGCCCCTTCAGTACTGCTTTATGAACTTCTCTGGTGCATAGTATGTCAGCCCATTCGGTCCTACTGTATGAACTGCTCTGGTACATTGTATGTCAGCGCATTCAGTCCTGCTGTATAAAATGCTCTGGCACATAGAATGTCAGCTCATTCCGTCCTGCTGTATGAACTGCTCAGGTGCATAGAATGTCAGCCCATTCAGTCCTACTGTATGAACTTCTCTGGCGCATAGAATGTTAGCTCATTCTGTCCTGCTTTATAAACTGCTCTGGTGCATAGAATGTCAGCCCATTCAGTCCTGCTGTATGAATTGCTCTGGTGCAATGTATGTCAGCCAATTCGGTCCTACTGTATGAACTTCTCTGGTGCATAGCATGTTAGTTCATTCAGTCCTGCTGTATGAACTGCTCTGGTGCATAGAATATTAGCCCATTCAGTCCTGCTGTATGAACTCCTCTGGTGCATAGTATATCATTCCATTCAGTCCTGCTGTATGAACTGCTCTGGTGCATTGTATGTCAGCCCATTCAGTCCTGCTGTATAAAATGCCCTGGCACATGGAATGTCAGCTCATTCCGTCCTGCTGTATGAACTGCTCAGGTGCATAGAATGTCAGCCCATTCAGTCCTACTGTATGAACGTCTCTGGTACATAGAATGTCAGCTCATTTTGTCCTGTTGTATAAACTGCTCTGGTGCATAGAATGTCAGCCCATTCAGTCCTGCTGTATGAATTGCTCTGGTGCATTGTATGTCAGTCAATTCGGTCCTACTGTATGAACTTCTGTGGTGCATAGCATGTCAGTTCATTCTATCCTGCTGAATGAACTGCTCTGGTGCATAGCATGTCAGTCCATTAAGTCCTGCTGTATGAACTGCTTTAGTAAATAGTATACCAGCCTATTCAGTACTGCTTTATGAACTACTCTGGTGCATAGAATGTCAGCTCATTTAGTCCTGCTGTATGAACTGTTCTGGTGCATTGTATGTCAGCCCATACAGTCCTGTTGTTTGAACTGCTCTGGTGCATAGTATATCAGCCTATTCAGTCCTGCTGTATGAACTGCTATGGTGCATGGTATGTCAGCCCAATCAGTCCTGATATTTAAACTGCTCTGGTGCATAGAATGTCAGCACATTACGTCCTGCTGTATGAACTGCTCTGGCGCATAGAATGTTAGCCCATTCAGTCCTGCTGTAAGAACTACTCTGGTGCATAGAATGTCAGTCCATTTTGCCCTGCAGTATGAGCTGCTCTGGTGCATAGAATATTAGCCCATTCAGTTCTGCTGTATGAACTGCTCTGGTGCATAGTATATCAGTCCATTCAGTCCTGCTGTATAAAATGCTCTGGCACATAGAATGTCAGCTCAATCCGTCCTGCTGTATGAACTGCTCAGGTGCATAGAATGTCATCCCATTCAGTCCTACTGTATGAACTTCTCTGGTGCATAGAATGTGAGCTCATTTTGTCCTGCTGTATAAACTGCTCTGGTGCATAGAATGTCAGCCCATTCAGTCCTGCTGTATGAATTGCTCTGGTGCATTGTATGTCAGCCAATGCGGTCCTACTGTATGAACTGCTCTGGTTCATAGAATGTCAGCTCATTTAGTCCTGCTGTATGAACTGCTCTGGTGCATTGTATGTCAGTCCATTGAGTACTGCTTTATGAACTGCTCTTGTACATAGTATATCAGCCCCTTCAGTACTGCTTTATGAACTTCTCTGGTGCATAGTATGTCAGCCCATTCGGTCCTACTGTATGAACTGCTCTGGTACATTGTATGTCAGCGCATTCAGTCCTGCTGTATAAAATGCTCTGGCACATAGAATGTCAGCTCATTCCGTCCTGCTGTATGAACTGCTCAGGTGCATAGAATGTCAGCCCATTCAGTCCTACTGTATGAACTTCTCTGGCGCATAGAATGTTAGCTCATTCTGTCCTGCTTTATAAACTGCTCTGGTGCATAGAATGTCAGCCCATTCAGTCCTGCTGTATGAATTGCTCTGGTGCAATGTATGTCAGCCAATTCGGTCCTACTGTATGAACTTCTCTGGTGCATAGCATGTTAGTTCATTCAGTCCTGCTGTATGAACTGCTCTGGTGCATAGAATATTAGCCCATTCAGTCCTGCTGTATGAACTCCTCTGGTGCATAGTATATCATTCCATTCAGTCCTGCTGTATGAACTGCTCTGGTGCATTGTATGTCAGCCCATTCAGTCCTGCTGTATAAAATGCCCTGGCACATGGAATGTCAGCTCATTCCGTCCTGCTGTATGAACTGCTCAGGTGCATAGAATGTCAGCCCATTCAGTCCTACTGTATGAACGTCTCTGGTACATAGAATGTCAGCTCATTTTGTCCTGTTGTATAAACTGCTCTGGTGCATAGAATGTCAGCCCATTCAGTCCTGCTGTATGAATTGCTCTGGTGCATTGTATGTCAGTCAATTCGGTCCTACTGTATGAACTTCTGTGGTGCATAGCATGTCAGTTCATTCTATCCTGCTGAATGAACTGCTCTGGTGCATAGCATGTCAGTCCATTCAGTCCTGCTGTATGAACTGCTTTGGTAAATAGTATACCCGTCTATTCAGTACTGCTTTATGAACTACTCTGGAGCATAGAATGTCAGCTCATTTAGTCCTGCTGTATGAACTGTTCAGGTGCATTGTATGTCAGCCCATATAGTCCTGTTGTTTGAACTGCTCTGGTGCATAGAATGTCAGCAGATTCAGTCCTACTGTATGAACTGAACTAAAGCATAGTATATCAGCCCATCCAGTCCTGCTGTATGAACTGCTCTGGTGCATTGTATGTCAGCCCATCCAGTCCTGCTGTATGAACTGCTCTGGTGCATTGTATGTCAGCCCATCCAGTCCTGCTGTATGAACTGCTCTGGTGCATTGTATGTCAGCTCATTCAGTACTGCTTTATGAACTGCTCTTGTGCATAGTATATCAGCCCATTCAGTCCTGCTGTATGAACTCTTCTGGTGCATAGTATGTCAGCTCATTCAGTCCTGCTGTATGAACTGCTCTGGTTCCTAGAATGTCAGCCCATTCAGTCCTGCTGTATGAATTGCTCTGGTGCATTGTATGTCAGCTAATTCGGTCCTACTGTATGAACCTCTCTGGTGCATAGCATGTCAGTTCATTCTATCCTGCTGAATGAACTGCTATGGTGCATAGCATGTCAGTGCATTCAGTCCTGCTGTAGGAACTGCTCTGATGCATAGCATGTCAGTCCATTCAGTCTTGCTGTATGAACTGCTTTGGTACATAGTCTGCCAGCCTATTCAGTACTGCTTTATGAACTGCTCTGGTGCATAGAATGTCGGCTCATTCCGTCCTGCTGTATGAACTGCTCAGGTGCATAGAATGTCAGCCCATTCAGTCCTATTGTATCAACTGCTCTGGTGCATTCTATGTCAGCCCATTCAGTCCTGATATTTGAACTGCTCTGGTGCATAGAATGTCAGCCCATTCCATCCTGCAGTATCAACTGCTCAGGTGCATAGTATGTCAGCCTATTCAGTCCTACTGTATGAACTGCTCTGGTGCATAGAATATTAGCCCATTCAGTCCTGCTGTATGAACTGTTCTGGTGCATTGTATGTCAGCCCATTCAGTCCTGCTGTATAAAATGATCTGGCACATAGAATGTCAGCTCATTCCGTCCTGCTGTATGAACTGCTCAGGTGGATAGAATGTCAGTTCATTCATGCCTGCTTTATAAACTGCTCTGGTGTATATAATGTCAGCCCATTCAGTCCTGCTGTATGAATTGCTCTGGTGCAATGTATGTCAGCCAATTCGGTCCTACTGTATAAACTTCTCTGGTGCATAGCATGTTAGTTCATTCTATCCTGCTGAATGAACTGATCTGGTGCATTGCATGTCAGTTCATTCTAGCCAGCTGAATGAACTGCTCTGGTGCATAGCATGTCAGTGCATTCAGTCCTGCTGTATGAACTGCTCTGGTGCATAGAATATTAGCCCATTCAGTCCTGCCTTATGAACTCCTCTGGTGCATAGTATATCAGTCCATTCAGTCCTGCTGTATGAACTGCTCTGGTGCATTGTATGTCAGCCCATTCAGTCCTGCTGTATAAAATGCTCTGGCACATGGAATGTCAGCTCATTCTGTCCTGCTGTATGAACTGCTCAGGTACATAGAATGTCAGCCCATTCAATCCTACTGTATGAACTTCTCTGGTACATAGAATGTCAGCTCATTTTGTCCTGTTGTATAAACTGCTCTGGTGCGTAGAATGTCAGCCCATTCAATCCTGCTGTATGAATTGCTCTGGTGCATTGTATGTCAGTCAATTTGGTCCTACTGTATGAACTTCTGTGGTGCATAGCATGTCAGTTCATTCTATCCTGCTGAATGAACTGCTCTGGTGCATAGCATGTCAGTCCATTCAGTCCTGCTGTATGAACTGCTTTAGTAAATAGTATACCAGATTATTCAGTACTGCTTTATGAACTACTCTGGTGCATAGAATGTCAGCTAATTTAGTCCTGCTGTATGAACTGTTGTGGTGCATTGTATGTCAGCCCATACAGTCCTGTTGTTTGAACTGCTCTGGTGCATAGTATGTCAGCCTATTCAGTCCTGCTGTATGAACTGCTCTGGTGCATGGTATGTCAGCCCATTCAGTCCTGATATTTAAACTGCTCTGGTGCATAGAATGTCAGCCCATTCCGTCCTGCTGTATGAACTGCTCTGGTGCATAGAATGTTAGCCCATTCAGTCCTGCTGTATGAACTACTCTGGTGCACAAAATGTCAGTCCATTTTACCCTGCAGTATGAACTGCTATGGGCATAGAATATTAGCCCATTCAGTTCTGTTGTATGAACTGCTCTGGTGCATAGTATATCAGTCCATTCAGTCCTGCTGTATAAAATGCTCTGGCACATAGATTGTCAGCTCATTCCGTCCTGCTGTATGAACTGCTCAGGTGCATAGAATGTCAGCCCATTCAGTCCTACTGTATGAACTTCTCTGGTGCATAGAATGTCAGCTCATTCTTTCCTGCTGTATAAACTGCTCTGGCACATAGAATGTCAGCCCATTCAGTCCTGCTGTATGAATTGCTCTGGTGCATTGTATGTCAGCCAATGCAGTCCTACTGTATGAACTGCTCTGGTTGATAGAATGTCAGCTCATTTAGTCCTGCTGTATGAACTGCTCTGGCACATGGAATGTCAGCTCATTCTGTCCTGCTGTATGAACTGCTCAGGTACATAGAATGTCAGCCCATTCAATCCTACTGTATGAACTTCTCTGGTACATAGAATGTCAGCTCATTTTGTCCTGTTGTATAAACTGCTCTGGTGCGTAGAATGTCAGCCCATTCAATCCTGCTGTATGAATTGCTCTGGTGCATTGTATGTCAGTCAATTTGGTCCTACTGTATGAACTTCTGTGGTGCATAGCATGTCAGTTCATTCTATCCTGCTGAATGAACTGCTCTGGTGCATAGCATGTCAGTCCATTCAGTCCTGCTGTATGAACTGCTTTAGTAAATAGTATACCAGATTATTCAGTACTGCTTTATGAACTACTCTGGTGCATAGAATGTCAGCTAATTTAGTCCTGCTGTATGAACTGTTCTGGTGCATTGTATGTCAGCCCATACAGTCCTGTTGTTTGAACTGCTCTGGTGCATAGTATGTCAGCCTATTCAGTCCTGCTGTATGAACTGCTCTGGTGCATGGTATGTCAGCCCATTCAGTCCTGATATTTAAACTGCTCTGGTGCATAGAATGTCAGCCCATTCCGTCCTGCTGTATGAACTGCTCTGGTGCATAGAATGTTAGCCCATTCAGTCCTGCTGTATGAACTACTCTGGTGCACAAAATGTCAGTCCATTTTACCCTGCAGTATGAACTGCTCTGGGCATAGAATATTAGCCCATTCAGTTCTGTTGTATGAACTGCTCTGGTGCATAGTATATCAGTCCATTCAGTCCTGCTGTATAAAATGCTCTGGCACATAGATTGTCAGCTCATTCCGTCCTGCTGTATGAACTGCTCAGGTGCATAGAATGTCAGCCCATTCAATCCTTCTGTATGAACTTCTCTGGTACATAGAATGTTAGCTCATTCTGTCCTGCTTTATAAACTGCTCTGGTGCATAGAATGTCAGCCCATTCAGTCCTGCTGTATAAAATGCTCTGGCGCATAGAATGTATGCTCATTCCGTCCTACTGTATGAACTGCTCTGGTGCATAGAATGTCAGCCCATTCAGTCCTGCTGTATAAAATACTCTGGCACATAGAATGTGACCTCATTCCATCCTGCTGTATGAATTGCACAGGTGCATAGAATGTCAGCCCATTCAGTCCTACTGTATGAACTTTTCTGTTGCATAGAATGTCAGCTCATTCTGTCCTGCTGTATAAACTGCTCTGGTGCATAGAATGTCAGCCCATTCAGTCCTGCTGTATGAATTGCTCTGGTGCATTGTTTGTCAGCCAATTCGGTCCTACTGTATGAACTTCTCTAGTGCATAGCATGTAAGTTTATTCTATCCTGCTGAATAAACTGATCTGGTGCATAGCATGTCAGTCCATTCAGTCCTGCTGTATGAACTGCTCTGGTGCATAGCATGTCAGTCCATTGAGTCCTTCTGTATGAACTGGTTTGGTACATAGTATGCAAGCCTATTCAGTACTGCTTTATGATCTACTCTGGTGCATAGAATGTCAACTCATTTAGTCCTGCTGTATTATCTGCTCTGGTGCATAGAATGTCAGACCATTTAGTCCTGCTGTATGAACTGTTCTGGTGCTTTGTATGTCAGCCCATATAGTCCTGATGTTTGAACTGCTCTGGTGCATAGTATGTCAGCCTATTCAGTCCTGCTGTATGAACTGCTCTGGTGCATGGTATGTCAGCCCATTCAGTCATGATATTTAAACTGCTCTGGTGCATAGAATGTCAGCCCATTCCATCCTGCTGTATGAACTGCTCTGGTGCATAGAATGTTAGCCCATTCAGTCCTGCTGTATGAACTACTCTGGTACATAGAATGTCAGTCCATTTTGCCCTGCAGTATGAACTGCTCTGGTGCATAGAATATTAGCACATTCAGTCCTGCTGTATGAACTGCTCTGGTGCATAGTATATCAGTCCATTCAGTCCTGCTGTATTAACTGTTCTGGTGCATTGTATGTCAGTCCATTCAGTCCTGCTGTATAAAATGCTCTGGCACATAGAATGTCAGCTCATTCCGTCCTGCTGTATGAACTGCTCAGGTGCATAGAATGTCAGCCCATTCAGTGCTAATGTATGAACTTCTCTGGTGCATAGAATGTCAGCTCATTCTGTCCTGCTCTATAAACTGCTCTGGCGCATAGAATGTCAGCTCATTCAGTCCTGCTGTATGAATTGCTCTGGTGCATTGTATGTCAGCCAATGCGTTCCTAATGTATGAACTGCTCTGGTGCATAGAATGTCAGCTCATTTAGTCCTGCTGTATGAACTGCTCTGATGCATTGTATGTCAGTCCGTTCAGTACTGCTTTATGAAATGCTCTTGTACATAGTATATCAGCCCCTTCAGTACTGCTTTATGAACTGCTCTGGTGCATAGCATGTCAGCCCATTCGGTCCTGCTGTATGAACTGCTCTGGTACATTGTATGTCAGCCCATTCAGTTCTGCTGTATGAACTGCTCTGGTACATTGTATGTCAGCCCATTCCGTCCTACTGTATGAACTGCTATGGGCAATAGAATGTCAGCCCATTCAGTCCTGCTGTATGAACTGCTCTGGTACATTGTATGTCAGCCCATTCAGTCCTGCTGTATAAAATGCTCTGGCACATAGAATGTCAGCTCATTTCGTTCTGCTGTATGAACTGCTCAAGTGCATAGAATGTCAGCCCATTCAGTCCTACTGTATGAACTTCTCTGGTGCATAGAATGTTAGCTCATTCTGTCCTGCTGTATAAACTGCTCTGGTGCATAGAATGTCAACCCATTCAGTCCTGCTGTATGAATTGCTCTGGTGCATTGTATGTCAACCAATTCGGTCCTACTGTATGAACCTCTCTGGTGCATAGCATGTCAGTTCATTCTATCCTGCTGAATGAACTGCTCTGGTGCATAGCATGTCAGTGCATTCAGTCCTGCTGTATGAACTGCTTTTGTACATAGTCTGCCAGCCTATTCAGTACTGCTTTATGAACTACTCTGGTGCATAGAATGTCAGCTCATTTAGTCCTGCTGTATGAACTGCTCTGGTGCATAGAATGTCAGTCCATTCAGTCCTGCTGTATGAACTGTTCTGGTGCATTGTATGTCAGCCCATATAGTCCTGTTGTTTGAACTGCTCTGGTGCATAGAATGTCAGCCCATTCAGTCCTGCTGTATGAACTGTACTAAAGCATAGTATATCAGCCCATCCAGTCCTGCTGTATGAACTTCTCTGGTGCATTGTATGTCAGCCCATTCAGTACTGCTGTATGAACTGCTCTTGTGCATAGTATATCAGCTCCTTCAGTACTGATTTATTAACTGCTCTGGTGCATAGTATATCAGCCCATTCAGTCCTGCTGTATAAACTGTTCTGGTGCATAGAATATCAGCCCATTCAGTCCTGCTGTATGAACTCTTCTGGTGCATAGTATGTCAGCTCATTCAGTCCTGCTGTATGAACTGCTCTAGTGCATATAATGCCAGCACATTCAGTCCTGCTGTATGAACTTCTTTGGTGCATTGTATGTCAGCCCATTCAGTCCAGATATTTGAACCTCTCTGGTGCATAGAATGTCAGCCCATTCCGTCCTGCTATATGAACTATTCTGGTGCATAGAATGTCAGCCCATTTTGCCCTGCAGTATGAACTGCTCTGGTGAATAGTATGTCAGCCTATTCAGTCCTGCTGTATGAACTGCTCTGGTGCATAGAATATTAGCCCATTCAGTCCTGCTGTATGAACTGCTCTGGTGCATAGTATATCAGTCCATTCAGTCCTGCTTTATGAACTGCTCTGGTGCATTGTATGTCAGCCCATTCAGTCCTGCTGTATAAAATGCTCAGGCAGATAGAATGTCAACTCATTCGGTCCTGCTGTATGAACTGCTCAGGTGCATAGAATGTCAGCCCATTCAGTCCTACTGTATGAACTTCTCTGGTGCATAGAATGTCAGCTGATTTTGTCCTGCTGTATAAACTGCTCTGGTGCATAGAATGTCAGCCCATTCAGTCCTGGTGTATGAATTGCTCTGGTGCATTGTATGTCAGCCAATTCGGTCGTACTGTATGAACTTCTCTGGTGCATAGCATGGTAGTTCATTCTATCCTGCTGAATGAACTGATCTGGTGCATAGCATGCCAGTTCATTCTAGCCTGCTGTATGAACTGCTCTGATGCATAGTATATCAGTCCATTCAGTCCTGCTGTATGAACTGCTCTGGTGCATTGTATGTCAGCCCATTTAGTCCTGCTGTATAAAATGCTCTGGAAAATAGAATGTCAGCTCATTCCGTCCTGCTGTATGAACTGCTCAGGTGCATAGAATGTCAGCCCATTCAGTCCTACTGTATGAACTTCTCTGGTGCATAGAATGTCAGCTCATTTTGTCCTGTTGTATAAACTTCTCTGGTGCGTAGAATGTCAGCCCATTCAGTCCTGCTGTATGAATTGCTCTGGTGCATTGTATGTCAGCCAATTCGGTCCTACTGTATGAACTTCTCTGGTGCATAGCATGTCAGCAGGACCGTCTTTAACACAGGGCAAAAGGGGCAGCTGCCCAGGGCCCAGTTTCTGTTGAGGGGCCCAAGAGTCCTAAAAAAAAACAAAAAAACAAACAATTTTTTTTTTTTTTTTTTTTTTTTTTTTTTATGGTTCATACCAGACTGCTGATGTGACATGGGGAACACATACATTCAATCCTAATACTGTCACAGTCAAAAGTACTTTGTTTATATATATATTTTTTTAAACTGTGCCAGACCGTGCCGGTGTCATGTGACATGCCAAGCTATTGCCATGTGCTGTTTTAGATGTGCACTGTGCAGCACTGGATGCAAAACCTTAACTTGGTATCCAGCCATTCCCACTGCATCAGAAAAGGTCCTACTGGGGTTACCACTGTTACCAGGTCAGTGCTCTGGTGTTGGGGATTGTTTCTGGGTAGGGCTGACTGTAGGCGCATGCAGCAGAAAGCTGGAGCGGCAAGGACGTGAGGATTTGAGCATCTGTGCCGCTGCATACACTGCTCTCTTCAGTCTTGAGTCTGTGTGACTCATCCCACACTGTATCCATGCAGCCTTGGACAGACAGCATCCTGTCTGCTGGACCCCTTAGCCCTGCTTTTTCTGCTGTGGCCTTAAGATCAACTAACTGAAGTTTGTTAGGGGAACAGTGCTTTGTAGAAAGGTGTCAGTGGGAAGAATAAGTGAGTTCACACACGCCACTCCCCATGCAGCATTGTCTAGTGCAGGGTGAGAGGGATCTTGTTCCTAGCAAAGAAGTGACATGTGCTGCTGTGGCTGATGTATAGTGTCATGCTGATACTTCACAGATTAATGTAAGTTTTATTTTTATAGTTTTTGTTTTCTCTCTGTCTCAGATTTTACAGATTCCCATAGAAGTTCTGCTGTTCCAGTCAGTAAACTTATTTTTTTCTGCACCTCCATGCTTCCTCCTCAGTCTTTACCTTGCTTTGCTCCTGTTGGCTGCCCTAAATCTCTTTAACCAGCTAACCTCACACTAGAATCACATTCAAAAGAATATTAAATTAATCCACAGTGGAGGAATTTATATATATATATATATATATATATATATTTACTTATTAGTTCTGCTTAGTTCCAGTTTCACATATTGCAATGTATTTTTTTTTTTTTAAATGATTAGCCCAGCAGTGGATGATCCACTGCTGGGCTAATAATTAAAAAAAAATTGATTTAGTTGTTTTTTGGGATGTTGGGGTGGAGAGCAAAATTGCATGGGGGGCCCAAGAAAATTTTTGCCCAGGGTCCAGTCAATATTAAAGACGGCCCTGCATGTCAGTTCATTCTATCCTGCTGAATGAACTGCTCTGGTGCATGTCAGTCATGCTGTAGTCCTGTTGTTTGAACTGCTCTGGTGCATAGAATGTCAGCCCATTCAGTCCTGCTGTATGAACTGTACTAAAGCATAGTATATCAGCCCATCCAGTCCTGCTGTATGAACTTCTCTGGTGCATTGTATGTCAGCCCATTCAGTACTGCTGTATGAACTGCTCTTGTGCATAGTATATCAGTTCCTTCAGTACTGCTTTATTAACTGCTCTGGTGCATAGTATATCAGCCCATTCAGTCCTGCTGTATAGAATGGAAGATAAACAAGGGGCGCCAACATAGTGTGAATCGTTAAAACAACAAATATAAAAGTGATGTGCAAAAAACTACTCACAAGGAAAGTGGCACCTTAAATGAATAAGGTGCGATAAAGCAGGCTGACATTCAAATTCCAGCAGTCAGTACGCTGGAGGTCTCACCCAGAGGACCTGTGGAATCCAGATAGGCGTCTAGAAAGTAGCACCCACATTTTTTAGGGCCAATGGCCGGACCAGGTGAGCTGCAAGCTGATAGGTGTTCTCCTGCTGCACTCACGCCACCGAGACTTTTCTCCAAAACTAACAGTGTCAGTGTATGAAAGGTTCCGTGGTAAAAGTCCTTAAGTCTTCTTGGGGATTTTAATTTTGGGGATCTGTCCCTTTAGTAGATATGGACACAGGTGTATGTGTATCTATAGGAACAATGTTGAAGAAGCTGCACATAAATAATTAAGGAATTTGACTGCTGGAATTTGAATGTCAGCCTGCTTTATCGCACCTTATTCATTTAAGGTGCCACTTTCCTTGTGAGTAGTTTTTTGCACATCACTTTTATATTTGTTGTTTTAACGATTCACACTATGTTGGCGCCCCTTGTTTATCTTCCATTCTAGACACCCTGACCCATCACACCGCGGGACACAAGAGGAGCACGCCAAACACCTGAACACATCACCGTTCACATATTATGATTGGACACTTATTTTTTACATCACAGCATTTTTTGGGACATTGTTAAGTACTTTTTATATATTTTACTCATCGCCACAAATATCATTGTTTATATGTGATATCTGATTATTTCAATGTATCACTAATATTATACACACATTGTCCAGAGCACTTGTTTTACTCACAATTTTTTTTCCCCTCATTATTATTAATTTTTCACACATACCAAACACTGTGCTGTTTATATTTATTTATGCATACGGGTACAAACCCAATCATAAAGTGTTAGGTCCTACTTTGATAACCTGTGTTCCAAGTGCATCCTCTTAGGTTTTTCCTCCTCAGGAATTTCTTTTTATATTATTTAGTCCTGCTGTATAAACTGTTCTGGTGCATAGAATGTCAGCCCATTCAGTCCTGCTGTATGAACTCTTCTGGTGCATAGTATGTCAACTCATTCAGTCCTGCTGTATGAACTTCTCTAGTGCATATAATGCCAGCACATTCAGTCCTGCTGTTTGATCTTCTTTGGTGCATTGTATGTCAGCCCATTCAGTCCAGATATTTGAACCTCTCTGGTGCATAGAATGTCAGCCCATTCTGTCCTGCTATATGAACAATTCTGGTGCATAGAATGTCAGCCCATTCTGTCCTGCTATATGAACAATTCTGGTGCATAGAATGTCAGCCCATTTTGCCCTGCAGTATGAACTGTTCTGGTGCATAGTATGTCAGCCTATTTAGTCCTGCTGTATGAACTGCTCTGGTGCCTAGAATATTAGCCCATTCAGTCCTGCTGTATGAACTGCTCTGGTGCATAGTATATCAGTCCATTCAGTCCTGCTTTATGAACTGCTTTGGTGCATTGTATGTCAGCCCATTCAGTCCTGCTGTATAAAATGCTCAGGCACATAGAATGTCAGCTAATTCCGTCCTGCTGTATGAACTGCTCAGGTGCATAGAATGTCAGCCCATTCAGTCCTACTTTATGAACTTCTCTGGTGCATAGAATGTCAGCTGATTTTGTCCTGCTGTATAAACTGCTCTGGTGCATAGAATGTCAGCCCATTCGGTCCTGCTGTATGAATTGCTCTGGTGCATTGTATGTCAGCCAATTCAGTCCTACTGTATGAACTTCTCTGGTGCATAGCATGGTAGTTCATTCTATCCTGCTGAATGAACTGATCTGGTGCATAGCATGTTAGTTCATTCTAGCCTGCTGAATGAACTGCTCTGGTGCATAGCATGTCAGTGCATTCAGTCCTGCTGTATGAACTGCTCTGGTGCATAGAATATTATCCCATTCAGTCCTGCTGTATGAACTGCTCTGGTGCATAGTATATCAGTCCATTCAGTCCTGCTGTATGAACTGCTGTGGTGCATTGTATGTCAGCCCATTCAGTCCTGCTGTATAAAATGCTCTGGCACATATAATGTCAGCTCATTCCGTCCTGCTGTATGAACTGCTCAGGTGCATAGAATGTCAGCCCATTCAGTCCTACTGTATGAACTTCTCTGGTGCATAGAATGTCAGCTCATTTTGTCCTGTTGTATAAACTGCTCTGGTGCATAGAATGTCAGCCCATTCAGTCCTGCTGTATGAATTGCTCTGGTGCATTGTATGTCAGCCAATTCGGTCCTACTGTATGAACTTCTCTGGTGCATAGCATGTCAGTTCATTCTATCCTGTTGAATGAACTGCTCTGGTGCATAGCATGTCAGTCCATTCAGTCATGCTGTATGAACGGCTTTGGTAAATAGTATACCAGCCTATTCAGTACTGCTTTATGAACTGCTCTGGTGCATAGAATGTCAGCTCATTTAGTCCTGCTGTATGAACTGTTCTGGTGCATTGTATGTCAGCCCATATAGTCCTGTTGTTTGAACTGCTCTGGTGCATAGAATGTCAGCCCATTCAGTCCTACTGTATGAACTGTACTAAAGCATAGTATATCAGCCAATCCAGTCCTGCTGTATGAATTGCTCTGGTGCATTGTATGTCAGCCCATTCAGTACTGCTTTATGAACTGCTCTTGTGCCTAGTATATCAGCCCCTTCAGTACTGCTTTATGAACTGCACTGGTGTATAGTATATCAGCCCATTCAGTCCTGCTGTATGAACTCTTCTGGTGCATAGTATGTCAGCTCATTCAGTCCTGCTGTATGAACTGCTCTGGTGCATAGAATGTCAGCACATTCAGTCGTGCTGTATGAACTGTTTTGGTGCATTGTATGTCAGCCCATTCAGACCTGATATTTGAACTGCTCTGTTGCATAGAATGTCAGCCCATTCCGTCCTGCTGTATGAACTGCTCTGGTGCATAGAATGTTAGCCCATTCAGTCATGCTGTATGAACTACTCTGGTGCATAGAATGTAAGCCTATTCTGTCCTGCTGTATGAACTACTCTGGTGCATAGCATATTAGCCCATTCAGTCCTGCTGTATGAGCTGCTCTGGTGCATAGTATATCAGTCCATTCAGTCCTGTTGTATGAACTGCTCTGGTGCATTGTATGTCAGCCTATTCAGTCCTGCTGTATAAAATGCTCTGGCACATAAAATGTCAGCTCATTCCGTCCTGCTGTATGAACTGCTCAGGTGCATAGAATGTCAGCCCATTCAGTCCTACTGTATGAACTTCTCTGGTGCACAGAATGTCAGCTCATTTTGTCCTGCTGTATAAACTGCTCTGGTGCATAGAATGTCAGCCCATTCATTCCTGCTGTATGAATTGCTCTGGTGCATTGTATGTCAGCCAATTCGGTCCTACTGTATGAACTTCTCTGGTGCATAGCATGTCAGTTCATTCTATCCTGCTCAATGAACTGATCTGGTGCATAGCATGTCAGTCCATTCAGTCCTGCTGTATGAACTGCTCTAGTACATAGTATGCCAGCCTATTCAGTACTGCTTTATGAACTGCTCTTGTGCATAGAATGTCAGCTCATTTAGTCCTGCTGTATGAACTGCTCTGGTGCATAGAATTTCAGTCCATTCAGTCTTGCTGTATGAACTGTTCTGGTGCATTGTATGTCAGCCCATTCAGCCCTGTTGTTTGAACTGCTCTGGTGCATAGAATTTCAGTCCATTCAGTCCTGCTGTATGAACTGTTCTGGTGCATTGTATGTCAGCCCATTCAGTCCTGCTGTTTGTACTGCTCTAGTACATAGTATGCCAGCCTATTCAGTACTGCTTTATGAACTGCTCTGGTGCATAGAATGTCAGCTCATTCCGTCCTGCTGTATGAACTGCTCTGGTGCATAGAATTTCAGTCCATTCAGCTCTGCTGTATGAACTGTTCTGGTGCATTGTATGTCAGCCCATTCAGCCCTGTTGTTTGAACTGCTCTGGTGCATAGAATGTCAGCATATTCAGTCCTGCTGTATGAACTGCACTAAAGCATAGCATATCAGCCCATCCAGTCCTGCTGTATGAACTGCTCTGGTGCATTGTATGTCAACCCATTCAGTACTGCTTTATGGACTGCTCTTGTGCATAGTATATCAGCCCCTTCAGTACTGCTTTATGAACTGCTCTGGTGCATAGAATGTCAGCTCATTCAGTCCTGCTGTATGAACTGCTCTGGTTCCTAGAATGTCAGCCCATTCAGTCCTGCTGTATGAATTGCTCTGGTGCATTTTATGTCAGCCAATTCGGTCCTACTGTATGAACCTCTCTGGTGCATAGCATGTCAGTTCATTCTATCCTGCTGAATGAACTGCTCTGGTGCATAGCATGTCAGTGCATTCAGTCCTGCTGTAGGAACTGCTCTGATGCATAGCATGTCAGTCCATTCAGTCTTGCTGTATGAACTGATTTGGTACATTGTATGCCAGCCTATTCAGTACTGCTTTATGAACTGCTCTGGTGCATAGAATGTCAGCTCATTCCGTCCTGCTGTATGAACTGCTCAGGTGCATAGAATGTCAGCCCATTCAGTCCTACTGTATCAACTGCTCTGGTGCATTGTATGTCAGCCCATTCAGTCCTGATATTTGAACTGATCTGGTGCATAGCATGTCAGTCCATTCAGTCCTGCTGTATGAACTGCTCTGGTGCATAGCATGTCAGTCCATTCAGTCCTGCTGTATGAACTGCTCTAGTACATAGTATGCCAGCCTATTCAGTACTGCTTTATGAACTGCTCTTGTGCATAGAATGTCAGGCTCATTTAGTCCTGCTGTATGAACTGCTCTGGTGCATAGAATTTCAGTCCATTCAGTCTTGCTGTATGAACTGTTCTGGTGCATTGTATGTCAGCCCATTCAGCCCTGTTGTTTGAACTGCTCTGGTGCATAGAATTTCAGTCCATTCAGTCCTGCTGTATGAACTGTTCTGGTGCATTGTATGTCAGCCCATTCAGTCCTGCTGTTTGTACTGCTCTAGTACATAGTATGCCAGCCTATTCAGTACTGCTTTATGAACTGCTCTGGTGCATAGAATGTCAGCTCATTCCGTCCTGCTGTATGAACTGCTCTGGTGCATAGAATTTCAGTCCATTCAGCTCTGCTGTATGAACTGTTCTGGTGCATTGTATGTCAGCCCATTCAGCCCCTGTTGTTTGAACTGCTCTGGTGCATAGAATGTCAGCATATTCAGTCCTGCTGTATGAACTGCACTAAAGCATAGCATATCAGCCCATCCAGTCCTGCTGTATGAACTGCTCTGGTGCATTGTATGTCAACCCATTCAGTACTGCTTTATGGACTGCTCTTGTGCATAGTATATCAGCCCCTTCAGTACTGCTTTATGAACTGCTCTGGTGCATAGAATGTCAGCCCATTCAGTTTTGCTGTATGAACTCTTATGGTGCATTGTATGTCAGCCCATTCAGTCCAGCTGTATGAACTGCTCTGGTGCATAGAATGTCAGCACATTCAGTCCTGCTATATGAACTGCTTTGGTGCATTTTGGTGCATTTTATGTCAACCCATACAGTCCTGATATTTGAACTGCTCTGGTGCATAGAATATCAGCCCATTCCGTCCTGCTGTATGAACTACTCTGGTGCATAGAATGTCAGCCCATTCAGTCCTGTTGTTAGAACTGCTCTGGTGCATAGAATGTCAGCCCATTCAGTCCTGCTGTATGAACTGCTCTGGTACATAGAATGTCAGCTTATTCAGTCCTATTGTATGAACTGCTCTGGTGCATAGAATGTCAGTCCATTCAGTGTTGCTGTATGAACTGCTTTGGTACATAGTATGCCAGCCTATTCAGTACTGCTTTATGAACTACTCTGGTGCATAGAATTTCAGCTCATTTAGTCCTGCTGTATGAACTGCTTTGGTGCATTGTATGTCAACCCATTCAATCCTGATAGTTGAACTGCTCTGGTGCATTAAATGTCAGCCCATTCCATCCTGCTGTATGAACTGCTCTGGTGCATAGAATGTCAGACTATTCAGTCCTGCTGTATGAACTGCTGTGATGCATTGTATGTCAGCCCATTCAGTCCTGATATTTGAACTACTCTGGTGCACAGAATGTCAGCCTATTCAGTCCTGTTAGAACTGCTCTGGTGCATAGAATGTCAGCCCATTCAGTTCTACAGTCCTGCTCTATGAACTGCTCTGGTGCATAGAATGTCAGCTCATTCAGTCCCGCTGTATAACCTGCTCTGGTGCATAGATTGTCAGCCCATTAAGTCCTGCTGTATGACCTGCTCTGGTGCATAGAATGTCAGCCCATTCCGTCCTGCTGTATGAACTACTCTGGTGCATAGAATGTCAGCCCATTCATTTCTACAGTCCTGCTCTATGAACTGCTCTGGTGCATAGAATGTCAGCTCATTCAGTCTCGCTGTATAACCTGCTCTGGTGCATAGATTGTCAGCCCATTAAGTCCTGCTGTATGACCTGCTCTGGTACATTGTATGTCAGACAATTGATTCCTACTGAATAAATTGCTTTGGTGCATAAAATGTCAGTTCATGCCAACCTGCAGTATGAACTGCTCTGGTGCATAGAATGTCAGCCCATTCAGTCCTGCTGTATGAACTGCTCTGGTGCATTTTATATCAGCCCATTCATTCCTACCATATGAACTGGTCTGGTAAATAGAAGTCAGCTTATTCAGTCCTGCTGTATGAACTGCTCTGGGTACATAGAATGTCAGCTTATTCAGTCCTGGTGTATGAACTGCTCTGGTGCATAGCATGTCAGTCCATTCAGTGCTGCTGTATGGACTGCTTTGGTACATAGTATGCCAGCCTATTCAGTACTGCTTTATGAACTACTATGGTGCATAGAATGTCAGCTCATTTAGTCCTGCTGTATGAACTGCTCTGGTGCATAAAATGTCAGTCCATTCAGTCCTGCTGTATGAACTGTTCTGGTGCATTGTATCTCAGCCCATACAGTCCTGTTGTTTGAACTGCTCTGGTGCATAGTATGTCAGCCCATTCAGTCCTACTGTAAAAACCGCTCTGGCGCATAAAATTTCAGCTCATTTCATCCCGCTGTTTGAACTCCTCTGCATAGTATGCCAGCCCATTCAGTCCTGCTGTATAAACTGCTCTGGCACATAGATTGTCAGCCCATTCCATCCTGCTGTATGAACTGCTCAGGTGGATAGAATGTCAGTTCATTCATGCCTGCTGTATAAACTGCTCTGGTGCATAGTATGTCAGCCCATTTAGTCCTGCTTTATGAACTGATCAGGTGCATGTCATGTCAGCCTATTCACTCCTGATGTATGAACTGCTCTGGTGGATAGCATGTCAGCTCATTCCATCCTGCTGTATGAACTGCTCTGGTGTATAGAATCTCAGCCCATTCACTCCTGAGGTATGAACTTCTCTGGTGCATTGTATGTCAGTCAATTCAGTACTGTTTTATGAACTGCTCTGGTGCTTAGAATGTCAGCTCATTCAGTCCTGCTGTATGAATTGATCTGGTGCATTGTATGTCACCCCATTCAGTCCTACTGTATGAACTACTCTGGTGCATAGTATGTCATCCCATTCAGTCCTACTGTATAAACCACTCTGGCGCATAAAATTTCAGCTTATTTCGTCCCCGCTGTATGAACTCCTCTGCATAGTATGTCAGCCCATTCCATCCTGCTGTATAAATTGCTCTGGCACATAGAATGTCAGCTCATTCCATCCTGCTGTATGAACTGCTCAAGTGCATAGAATGTCAGTTCATTCATGCCTGCTGTATAAACTGCTCTGGTGCATTGTTTATCAGCCCATTCATTCCTATCATATGTACTGGTCTGGTACATAGAAAGTCAGCTTATTCAGTCCTGCTGTATGAACTACTCTGGTTCATTGTATGTCAGCCCCTTCATTCCTACTGTATAAACTGCTCTGCATAGCATGTCAGTCCATTCAGTGCTGCTGTATGAACTGCTTTAGTACATAGTATGCCAGCCTATTCAGTACTGCTTTATGAACTACTCTGGTGCATAGAATGTCAGCTCATTTAGTCCTGCTGTATGAACTGCTCTGGTGCATAAAATGTCAGTCCATTCAGTCCTGCTGTATGAACTGTTCTGGTGCATTGTATGTCAGCCCATTCAGTCCTGTTGTTTGAACTGCTCTGGTGCATAGTATGTCAGCCCATTCAGTCCTACTGTATAAACGCTCTGGCGCATAAAATTTCAGCTCATTTCGTCCCGCTGTATGAACTCCTCTGCATAGTATGTCAGCCCATTCAGTCCTGCTGTATAAACTGCTCTGCCACATAGAATGTCAGCTCATTCCATCCTGCTTTATGAACTGATCAGGTGCATGTAATGTCAGCGTATTCACTCCTGATGTATGAACTGCTCTGGTGGATAGCATGTCAGCTCATTCCATCCTGATGTATGAACTGCTCTGGTGCATTGTATGTCAGTCAATTCAGTACTGCTTTATGAACTGCTCTGGTGCTTAGAATGTCAGCTCATTCAGTCCTGCTATATGAACTGATTTGGTGCATAGAATGTCAGAATATTTAGTCCTGCTGTATGAACTGCTCTGGTGCATTGTATGTCACCCCATTCATTCCTACTGTATGAACTACTCTGGTGCATAGCATGTCTGCCCATTAATTCCTATCGTATAAACTGCTCTGGTGCATAGAATGTCAGCCCATTCAGTCCTGCTGTATGAACTACTCTGGTTCATTATATGTCAGCCCCTTCATTCCTACTATATAAACTGATCTGGTGCATAGAATGTCAGCCCATTCAGTCCTGCTGTATGAACTACTCTGGTTCATTGTATGTCAGCACCTTCATTCCTACTGTATAAACTGCTCTGGTGCATAGAATGTTCTCTCATTACGTCCTGCTGTATAAAATGCTCTGGTGCATAGAATGTCAGCTCATTACGTCCTGCTGTATAAACTGCTCTGGTGCATTGTATGTCAGCTATTCAGTCCTGCTTTATTAACTGCTCTGGTGCATTTTATGTCAGTCAATTCATTCCTACTGTATGAACTGCTCTGGTGCATAGAATGTCACCCCATTCATTCCTACTGTATGAACTACTCTGGTGCATAGCATGTCTGCCCATTCATTCCTATCGTATAAACTGCTCTGGTGCATAGAATGTCAGCCCATTCAGTCCTGCTGTTTGAACTACTCTGGTTCATTATATGTCAGCCCCTTCATTCCTACTATATAAACTGCTCTGGTGCATAGAATGTCAGCTCATTACGTCCTGCTGTATAAACTGCTCTGGTGCATAGAATGTCAGCCCATTCAGTCCTGCTGTATGAAGTACTCTGGTTCATTGTATGTCAGCCCCTTCATTCCTACTGTATAAACTGCTCTGGTGCATAGAATGTCATCTCATTACGTCCTGCTGTATAAAATGCTCTGGTGCATAGAATGTCAGCTCATTACGTCCTGCTGTATAAACTGCTCTGGTGCATTGTATGTCAGTCTATTCAGTCCTGCTTTATTAACTGCTCTGGTGCATTTTATGTCAGTCGATTCATTCCTACTGTATGAACTGCTCTGGTGCATAGAATGTCACCCCATTCATTCCTACTATATGAACTACTGTTGGTGCATAGCATGTCTGCCCATTCATTCCTATCGTATAAACTGCTTTGGTAAATAGTATACCAGCCTATTCAGTACTGCTTTATGAACTGCTCTGGTGCATAGAATGTCAGCTCATTTAGTCCTGCTGTATGAACTGTTCTGGTGCATTGTATGTCAAGCCCATATAGTCCTGTTGTTTGAACTGCTCTGGTGCATAGAATTCAGCCCATTCAGTCCTACTGTATGAACTGTACTAAAGCATAGTATATCAGCCAATCCAGTCCTGCTGTATGAATTGCTCTGGTGCATTGTATGTCAGCCCATTCAGTACTGCTTTATGAACTGCTCTTGTGCCTAGTATATCAGCCCCTTCAGTACTGCTTTATGAACTGCACTGGTGTATAGTATATCAGCCCATTCAGTCCTGCTGTATGAACTCTTCTGGTGCATAGTATGTCAGCTCATTCAGTCCTGCTGTATGAACTGCTCTGGTGCATAGAATGTCAGCACATTCAGTCGTGCTGTATGAACTGTTTTGGTGCATTGTATGTCAGCCCATTCAGACCTGATATTTGAACTGCTCTGTTGCATAGAATGTCAGCCCATTCCGTCCTGCTGTATGAACTGCTCTGGTGCATAGAATGTTAGCCCATTCAGTCATGCTGTATGAACTACTCTGGTGCATAGAATGTAAGCCTATTCTGTCCTGCTGTATGAACTACTCTGGTGCATAGCATATTAGCCCATTCAGTCCTGCTGTATGAGCTGCTCTGGTGCATAGTATATCAGTCCATTCAGTCCTGTTGTATGAACTGCTCTGGTGCATTGTATGTCAGCCTATTCAGTCCTGCTGTATAAAATGCTCTGGCACATAAAATGTCAGCTCATTCCGTCCTGCTGTATGAACTGCTCAGGTGCATAGAATGTCAGCCCATTCAGTCCTACTGTATGAACTTCTCTGGTGCACAGAATGTCAGCTCATTTTGTCCTGCTGTATAAACTGCTCTGGTGCATAGAATGTCAGCCCATTCATTCCTGCTGTATGAATTGCTCTGGTGCATTGTATGTCAGCCAATTCGGTCCTACTGTATGAACTTCTCTGGTGCATAGCATGTCAGTTCATTCTATCCTGCTCAATGAACTGATCTGGTGCATAGCATGTCAGTCCATTCAGTCCTGCTGTATGAACTGCTCTAGTACATAGTATGCCAGCCTATTCAGTACTGCTTTATGAACTGCTCTTGTGCATAGAATGTCAGCTCATTTAGTCCTGCTGTATGAACTGCTCTGGTGCATAGAATTTCAGTCCATTCAGTCTTGCTGTATGAACTGTTCTGGTGCATTGTATGTCAGCCCATTCAGCCCTGTTGTTTGAACTGCTCTGGTGCATAGAATTTCAGTCCATTCAGTCCTGCTGTATGAACTGTTCTGGTGCATTGTATGTCAGCCCATTCAGTCCTGCTGTTTGTACTGCTCTAGTACATAGTATGCCAGCCTATTCAGTACTGCTTTATGAACTGCTCTGGTGCATAGAATGTCAGCTCATTCCGTCCTGCTGTATGAACTGCTCTGGTGCATAGAATTTCAGTCCATTCAGCTCTGCTGTATGAACTGTTCTGGTGCATTGTATGTCAGCCCATTCAGCCCTGTTGTTTGAACTGCTCTGGTGCATAGAATGTCAGCATATTCAGTCCTGCTGTATGAACTGCACTAAAGCATAGCATATCAGCCCATCCAGTCCTGCTGTATGAACTGCTCTGGTGCATTGTATGTCAACCCATTCAGTACTGCTTTATGGACTGCTCTTGTGCATAGTATATCAGCCCCTTCAGTACTGCTTTATGAACTGCTCTGGTGCATAGAATGTCAGCTCATTCAGTCCTGCTGTATGAACTGCTCTGGTTCCTAGAATGTCAGCCCATTCAGTCCTGCTGTATGAATTGCTCTGGTGCATTTTATGTCAGCCAATTCGGTCCTACTGTATGAACCTCTCTGGTGCATAGCATGTCAGTTCATTCTATCCTGCTGAATGAACTGCTCTGGTGCATAGCATGTCAGTGCATTCAGTCCTGCTGTAGGAACTGCTCTGATGCATAGCATGTCAGTCCATTCAGTCTTGCTGTATGAACTGATTTGGTACATTGTATGCCAGCCTATTCAGTACTGCTTTATGAACTGCTCTGGTGCATAGAATGTCAGCTCATTCCGTCCTGCTGTATGAACTGCTCAGGTGCATAGAATGTCAGCCCATTCAGTCCTACTGTATCAACTGCTCTGGTGCATTGTATGTCAGCCCATTCAGTCCTGATATTTGAACTGATCTGGTGCATAGCATGTCAGTCCATTCAGTCCTGCTGTATGAACTGCTCTGGTGCATAGCATGTCAGTCCATTCAGTCCTGCTGTATGAACTGCTCTAGTACATAGTATGCCAGCCTATTCAGTACTGCTTTATGAACTGCTCTTGTGCATAGAATGTCAGGCTCATTTAGTCCTGCTGTATGAACTGCTCTGGTGCATAGAATTTCAGTCCATTCAGTCTTGCTGTATGAACTGTTCTGGTGCATTGTATGTCAGCCCATTCAGCCCTGTTGTTTGAACTGCTCTGGTGCATAGAATTTCAGTCCATTCAGTCCTGCTGTATGAACTGTTCTGGTGCATTGTATGTCAGCCCATTCAGTCCTGCTGTTTGTACTGCTCTAGTACATAGTATGCCAGCCTATTCAGTACTGCTTTATGAACTGCTCTGGTGCATAGAATGTCAGCTCATTCCGTCCTGCTGTATGAACTGCTCTGGTGCATAGAATTTCAGTCCATTCAGCTCTGCTGTATGAACTGTTCTGGTGCATTGTATGTCAGCCCATTCAGCCCTGTTGTTTGAACTGCTCTGGTGCATAGAATGTCAGCATATTCAGTCCTGCTGTATGAACTGCACTAAAGCATAGCATATCAGCCCATCCAGTCCTGCTGTATGAACTGCTCTGGTGCATTGTATGTCAACCCATTCAGTACTGCTTTATGGACTGCTCTTGTGCATAGTATATCAGCCCCTTCAGTACTGCTTTATGAACTGCTCTGGTGCATAGAATGTCAGCCCATTCAGTTTTGCTGTATGAACTCTTATGGTGCATTGTATGTCAGCCCATTCAGTCCAGCTGTATGAACTGCTCTGGTGCATAGAATGTCAGCACATTCAGTCCTGCTATATGAACTGCTTTGGTGCATTTTGGTGCATTTTATGTCAACCCATACAGTCCTGATATTTGAACTGCTCTGGTGCATAGAATATCAGCCCATTCCGTCCTGCTGTATGAACTACTCTGGTGCATAGAATGTCAGCCCATTCAGTCCTGTTGTTAGAACTGCTCTGGTGCATAGAATGTCAGCCCATTCAGTCCTGCTGTATGAACTGCTCTGGTACATAGAATGTCAGCTTATTCAGTCCTATTGTATGAACTGCTCTGGTGCATAGAATGTCAGTCCATTCAGTGTTGCTGTATGAACTGCTTTGGTACATAGTATGCCAGCCTATTCAGTACTGCTTTATGAACTACTCTGGTGCATAGAATTTCAGCTCATTTAGTCCTGCTGTATGAACTGCTTTGGTGCATTGTATGTCAACCCATTCAATCCTGATAGTTGAACTGCTCTGGTGCATTAAATGTCAGCCCATTCCATCCTGCTGTATGAACTGCTCTGGTGCATAGAATGTCAGACTATTCAGTCCTGCTGTATGAACTGCTGTGATGCATTGTATGTCAGCCCATTCAGTCCTGATATTTGAACTACTCTGGTGCACAGAATGTCAGCCTATTCAGTCCTGTTAGAACTGCTCTGGTGCATAGAATGTCAGCCCATTCAGTTCTACAGTCCTGCTCTATGAACTGCTCTGGTGCATAGAATGTCAGCTCATTCAGTCCCGCTGTATAACCTGCTCTGGTGCATAGATTGTCAGCCCATTAAGTCCTGCTGTATGACCTGCTCTGGTGCATAGAATGTCAGCCCATTCCGTCCTGCTGTATGAACTACTCTGGTGCATAGAATGTCAGCCCATTCATTTCTACAGTCCTGCTCTATGAACTGCTCTGGTGCATAGAATGTCAGCTCATTCAGTCTCGCTGTATAACCTGCTCTGGTGCATAGATTGTCAGCCCATTAAGTCCTGCTGTATGACCTGCTCTGGTACATTGTATGTCAGACAATTGATTCCTACTGAATAAATTGCTTTGGTGCATAAAATGTCAGTTCATGCCAACCTGCAGTATGAACTGCTCTGGTGCATAGAATGTCAGCCCATTCAGTCCTGCTGTATGAACTGCTCTGGTGCATTTTATATCAGCCCATTCATTCCTACCATATGAACTGGTCTGGTAAATAGAAAGTCAGCTTATTCAGTCCTGCTGTATGAACTGCTCTGGTACATAGAATGTCAGCTTATTCAGTCCTGGTGTATGAACTGCTCTGGTGCATAGCATGTCAGTCCATTCAGTGCTGCTGTATGGACTGCTTTGGTACATAGTATGCCAGCCTATTCAGTACTGCTTTATGAACTACTATGGTGCATAGAATGTCAGCTCATTTAGTCCTGCTGTATGAACTGCTCTGGTGCATAAAATGTCAGTCCATTCAGTCCTGCTGTATGAACTGTTCTGGTGCATTGTATCTCAGCCCATACAGTCCTGTTGTTTGAACTGCTCTGGTGCATAGTATGTCAGCCCATTCAGTCCTACTGTAAAAACCGCTCTGGCGCATAAAATTTCAGCTCATTTCATCCCGCTGTTTGAACTCCTCTGCATAGTATGCCAGCCCATTCAGTCCTGCTGTATAAACTGCTCTGGCACATAGATTGTCAGCCCATTCCATCCTGCTGTATGAACTGCTCAGGTGGATAGAATGTCAGTTCATTCATGCCTGCTGTATAAACTGCTCTGGTGCATAGTATGTCAGCCCATTTAGTCCTGCTTTATGAACTGATCAGGTGCATGTCATGTCAGCCTATTCACTCCTGATGTATGAACTGCTCTGGTGGATAGCATGTCAGCTCATTCCATCCTGCTGTATGAACTGCTCTGGTGTATAGAATCTCAGCCCATTCACTCCTGAGGTATGAACTTCTCTGGTGCATTGTATGTCAGTCAATTCAGTACTGTTTTATGAACTGCTCTGGTGCTTAGAATGTCAGCTCATTCAGTCCTGCTGTATGAATTGATCTGGTGCATTGTATGTCACCCCATTCAGTCCTACTGTATGAACTACTCTGGTGCATAGTATGTCATCCCATTCAGTCCTACTGTATAAACCACTCTGGCGCATAAAATTTCAGCTTATTTCGTCCCGCTGTATGAACTCCTCTGCATAGTATGTCAGCCCATTCCATCCTGCTGTATAAATTGCTCTGGCACATAGAATGTCAGCTCATTCCATCCTGCTGTATGAACTGCTCAAGTGCATAGAATGTCAGTTCATTCATGCCTGCTGTATAAACTGCTCTGGTGCATTGTTTATCAGCCCATTCATTCCTATCATATGTACTGGTCTGGTACATAGAAAGTCAGCTTATTCAGTCCTGCTGTATGAACTACTCTGGTTCATTGTATGTCAGCCCCTTCATTCCTACTGTATAAACTGCTCTGCATAGCATGTCAGTCCATTCAGTGCTGCTGTATGAACTGCTTTAGTACATAGTATGCCAGCCTATTCAGTACTGCTTTATGAACTACTCTGGTGCATAGAATGTCAGCTCATTTAGTCCTGCTGTATGAACTGCTCTGGTGCATAAAATGTCAGTCCATTCAGTCCTGCTGTATGAACTGTTCTGGTGCATTGTATGTCAGCCCATTCAGTCCTGTTGTTTGAACTGCTCTGGTGCATAGTATGTCAGCCCATTCAGTCCTACTGTATAAACCGCTCTGGCGCATAAAATTTCAGCTCATTTCGTCCCGCTGTATGAACTCCTCTGCATAGTATGTCAGCCCATTCAGTCCTGCTGTATAAACTGCTCTGCCACATAGAATGTCAGCTCATTCCATCCTGCTTTATGAACTGATCAGGTGCATGTAATGTCAGCGTATTCACTCCTGATGTATGAACTGCTCTGGTGGATAGCATGTCAGCTCATTCCATCCTGATGTATGAACTGCTCTGGTGCATTGTATGTCAGTCAATTCAGTACTGCTTTATGAACTGCTCTGGTGCTTAGAATGTCAGCTCATTCAGTCCTGCTATATGAACTGATTTGGTGCATAGAATGTCAGAATATTTAGTCCTGCTGTATGAACTGCTCTGGTGCATTGTATGTCACCCCATTCATTCCTACTGTATGAACTACTCTGGTGCATAGCATGTCTGCCCATTAATTCCTATCGTATAAACTGCTCTGGTGCATAGAATGTCAGCCCATTCAGTCCTGCTGTATGAACTACTCTGGTTCATTATATGTCAGCCCCTTCATTCCTACTATATAAACTGATCTGGTGCATAGAATGTCAGCCCATTCAGTCCTGCTGTATGAACTACTCTGGTTCATTGTATGTCAGCACCTTCATTCCTACTGTATAAACTGCTCTGGTGCATAGAATGTTCTCTCATTACGTCCTGCTGTATAAAATGCTCTGGTGCATAGAATGTCAGCTCATTACGTCCTGCTGTATAAACTGCTCTGGTGCATTGTATGTCAGCCTATTCAGTCCTGCTTTATTAACTGCTCTGGTGCATTTTATGTCAGTCAATTCATTCCTACTGTATGAACTGCTCTGGTGCATAGAATGTCACCCCATTCATTCCTACTGTATGAACTACTCTGGTGCATAGCATGTCTGCCCATTCATTCCTATCGTATAAACTGCTCTGGTGCATAGAATGTCAGCCCATTCAGTCCTGCTGTTTGAACTACTCTGGTTCATTATATGTCAGCCCCTTCATTCCTACTATATAAACTGCTCTGGTGCATAGAATGTCAGCTCATTACGTCCTGCTGTATAAACTGCTCTGGTGCATAGAATGTCAGCCCATTCAGTCCTGCTGTATGAAGTACTCTGGTTCATTGTATGTCAGCCCCTTCATTCCTACTGTATAAACTGCTCTGGTGCATAGAATGTCATCTCATTACGTCCTGCTGTATAAAATGCTCTGGTGCATAGAATGTCAGCTCATTACGTCCTGCTGTATAAACTGCTCTGGTGCATTGTATGTCAGTCTATTCAGTCCTGCTTTATTAACTGCTCTGGTGCATTTTATGTCAGTCGATTCATTCCTACTGTATGAACTGCTCTGGTGCATAGAATGTCACCCCATTCATTCCTACTATATGAACTACTGTTGGTGCATAGCATGTCTGCCCATTCATTCCTATCGTATAAACTGCTCTGGTGCATAGAATGTCAGCCTATTCAGTCCTGCTGTTTGAACTACTCTGGTTCATTACATATCAGCCCCTTCATTCCTACTATATAAACTGCTCTGTTGCATAGAATGTCAGCTCATTACGTCCTGCTGTATAAACTGCTCTGGTGCATAGAATGTCAGCCCATTCAGTCCTGCTGTATGAACTACTCTGGTTCATTGTATTAAATTCAAAAAAGTGGAAAACAGCACACCTAAATCTTCTCTTGTGGGGCACGGAGCAACAGACTTGCCAAGTCCTCAGCACAATCACAAATTTAAAAAAACTCCAGCCACCATGATAGTTAAAAGACCTTTATTTTCTTATCCTGGGTCTAAACATACAACGTTTCAAGCCAATGTGGCTCTTAGTCATGTACATCTTAATTATACAGGTTCCTGCTTTTTATACCCTCACCTGTTAATTATTCATCAACTGTTCATTAACCCATTGTATGAAAAACATATATTGCAACTGCAATAGTGACATCTAGTGGTTGTAATATATAGTACACTTCTCTTTATTTTTGATGTCTCTTTGCTTTTCAGTAGAATGGGTGAACAGTATGTACATCATTAAAAATATATAAACATAAAACCTATATACAATATTAAAAGAGGAGCATAAAATCCAAACATTCTCAATGTCTACACAGTCTACAGAGTATATATATATCAATCTAAATTTTATTCCTTTGCAGAATATGTTTTTTTTTAGAGAAAAAAATTATTATTCCATTTTATTTGGTTCTTTATCTTTCTATTCTACCATTATGTGACCTGCTATTCACCAACCATTTCATATGCCCATGGTCAATTCAAATATGTATACAGTCCTAACCCATCCATGTATGATTTTCCTTAGTAAAACAAACTCCAATCAAAGTCCTTATTAAGACCCTTGGGGATAAGACAATCTAGTTTGTGAATCCAGAACATCTCCCTAACTTTTAGGAGATGCTCTCTATCGCCCCCCCCCCCCTCCTTGGTTTCATCACCTGGTCTATAACTAAGAATCTGAGCTGACTAATGCTATGACCTGCAGAGAGGAAGTGAGAGGACACCGGTGCTTCCTTATTATTGCACCTAATATTTGATTTGTGTTCCGTTATCCTCTCCCTTACCTCTCTGCAGGTCTCGCCAATGTAGATAAATCCACACGAACATTTGATCATGTATATAGCATATGTTGCTCTGCATGTAAAGTGTTTATTTATTGTAAACTTCCTACCACTAGTAGGATGGTAGAAATATTTGCCTTTTATCATCGAGCTACAGTGGCTACAATTTAAACATGGATAGCAGCCATTATTGCTACTACCTATTGTTGGTTGTATACTTCTCTTTCCAGGGCCAATGTCAGTGTGTGTAATCAAATCCCTAATCCTTTTGTTTCTCTTATAGGCAATCATTGGTTCTTTTTTGAAATCTTCCACCTGTGGATTGCATTCCCTAATAATGTGCCAATGTTTTTTTAGGATACCTGCAATCTTTCCACTCAACCTATTATGCTGTGTTACAAATATCATATTGTTCCAATTTCTTTTGTCTGTTTGTTTTTGGGTCTGTCCTAGACCTTCCTCAACATTCACAAGCTGTTCGGTTACTAATTTTTCTGGGTAATTCCTGGAAATAAACTTATTGGCCATTTCTTCCAATCTCTGTTTACACTTACTATCATCTGAGACAATCCTCTTCACTCTGGTGAACTGACTCTTGGGTATTGCTCTGAACACGCTTTCTGGGTGGCAACTGCCATATTGCAACAAATTATTCTTATCAGTTTTTTTCGTGTACAGGTCAGTCCCCAAGAACCCATTATCCTTATAAACATAGGTATCCAAGTACTCTACTCCTACCTCACTCATGTTGAGACTGAATTTCAATCCATTGACTGAACAATTAAGATCTTCTATAAATGTTAACAGGCTCGCAACGTCGCCCCCCCACACGCCAAACACATCATCGATAAATCTCCACCAGGAGATACCATATGTTTGAAAATTCATATTTGAGTATACAAAATGTTCCTCAAAACTACTCATAAATATGTTGGCGTATGTGGGGGCGACGTTGGAGCCCATTGCTGTACCCTGTTTTTGGAGTTAGTAAGAGTCCATAAATAAGAAGTAATTATGATACAATATGACAGTCAACAAACTTATTAAGAATTCAATCTCTTTGGCAGTATAGTTACTACTGGATTTCAATAGGTTTTCTACTGCAATGGGCTCCAACGTCGCCCCCACATACGCCAACATATTTATGAGTAGTTTTGAGGAACATTTTGTATACTCAAATATGAATTTTCAAACATATGGTATCTCCTGGTGGAGATTTATCGATGATGTGTTTGGCGTGTGGGGGGGGGGCGACGTTGCGAGCCTGTTAACATTTATAGAAGATCTTAATTGTTCAGTCAATGGATTGAAATTCAGTCTCAACATGAGTGAGGTAGGAGTAGAGTACTTGGATACCTATGTTTATAAGGATAATGGGTTCTTGGGGACTGACCTGTACATGAAAAAAACTGATAAGAATAATTTGTTGCAATATGGCAGTTGCCACCCAGAAAGCGTGTTCAGAGCAATACCCAAGAGTCAGTTCACCAGAGTGAAGAGGATTGTCTCAGATGATAGTAAGTGTAAAAAGAGATTGGAAGAAATGGCCAATAAGTTTATTTCCAGGAATTACCCAGAAAAATTAGTAACCGAACAGCTTGTGAATGTTGAGGAAGGTCTAGGACAGACCCAAAAACAAACAGACAAAAGAAATGGGAACAATATGATATTTGTAACACAGCATAATAGGTTGAGTGGAAAGATTGCAGGTATCCTAAAAAAACATTGGCACATTATTAGGGAATGCAACCCACAGGTGGAAGATTTCAAAAAAGAACCAATGATTGCCTATAAGAGAAACAAAAGGATTAGGGATTTGATTACACACACTGACATTGGCCCTGGAAAGAGAAGTATACAACCAACAATAGGTAGTAGCAATAATGGCTGCTATCCATGTTTAAATTGTAGCCACTGTAGCTCGATGATAAAAGGCAAATATTTCTACCATCCTACTAGTGGTAGGAAGTTTACAATAAATAAACACTTTACATGCAGAGCAACATATGCTATATACATGATCAAATGTCCGTGTGGATTTATCTACATTGGCGAGACCTGCAGAGAGGTAAGGGAGAGGATAACGGAACACAAATCAAATATTAGGTGCAATAATAAGGAAGCACCGGTGTCCTCTCACTTCCTCTCTGCAGGTCATAGCATTAGTCAGCTCAGATTCTTAGTTATAGACCAGGTGATGAAACCAAGGAGGGGGGGGGGGGCGATAGAGAGCATCTCCTAAAAGTTAGGGAGATGTTCTGGATTCACAAACTAGATTGTCTTATCCCCAAGGGTCTTAATAAGGACTTTGATTGGAGTTTGTTTTACTAAGGAAAATCATACATGGATGGGATAGGACTGTATACATATTTGAATTGACCATGGGCATATGAAATGGTTGGTGAATAGCAGGTCACATAATGGTAGAATAGAAAGATAAAGAACCAAATAAAATGGAATAATATTTTTTTTCTCTAAAAAAAACATATTCTGCAAAGGAATAAAATTTAGATTGATATATATATACTCTGTAGACTGTGTAGACATTGAGAATGTTTGGATTTTATGCTCCTCTTTTAATATTGTATATAGGTTTTATGTTTATATATTTTTAATGATGTACATACTGTTCACCCATTCTACTGAAAAGCAGAGACATCAAAAATAAAGAGAAGTGTACTATATATTACAACCACTAGATGTCACTATTGCAGTTGCAATATATGTTTTTCATACAATGGGTTAATGAACAGTTGATGAATAATTAACAGGTGAGGGTATAAAAAGCAGGAACCTGTATAATTAAGATGTACATGACTAAGAGCCACATTGGCTTGAAACGTTGTATGTTTGGACCCAGGATAAGAAAATAAAGGTCTTTTAACTATCAAGGTGGCTGGAGTTTTTTGAAATTTCTGGTTCATTGTATGTCAGCCCCTTCATTCCTATTGTATAAACTGCTCTGGTGCATAGAATGTCATCTCATTACGTCCTGCTGTATTAAATGCTCTGGTGCATAGAATGTCAGCTCATTACGTCCTGCTGTATAAACTGCTCTGGTGCATTGTATGTCAGCCTATTCAGTCCTGCTTTATTAACTGCTCTGGTGCATTTTATGTCAGTCGATTCATTCCTACTGTATGAACTGCTCTGGTGCATAGAATGTCACCCCATTCATTCCTACTGTATGAACTACTGTTGGTGCATAGCATATCTGCCCATTCATTCCTATCGTATAAACTGCTCTGGTGCATAGAATGTCAGCCTATTCAGTCCTGCTGTTTGAACTACTCTGGTTCATTACATATCAGCCCCTTCATTCCTACTATATAAACTGCTCTGTTGCATAGAATGTCAGCTCATTACGTCCTGCTGTATAAACTGCTCTGGTGCATAGAATGTCAGCCCATTCAGTCCTGCTGTATGAACTACTCTGGTTCATTGTATGTCAGCCCCTTCATTCCTATTGTATAAACTGCTCTGGTGCATAGAATGTCATCTCATTACGTCCTGCTGTATTAAATGCTCTGGTGCATAGAATGTCAGCTCATTACGTCCTGCTGTATAAACTGCTCTGGTGCATTGTATGTCAGCCTATTCAGTCCTGCTTTATTAACTGCTCTGGTGCATTTTATGTCAGTCGATTCATTCCTACTGTATGAACTGCTCTGGTGCATAGAATGTCAGCCCATTCAGTCCTGCTGTATGAACTACTCTGGTTCATTGTATGTCAGCCCCTTCATTCCTATTGTATAAACTGCTCTGGTGCATAGAATGTCATCTCATTACGTCCTGCTGTATTAAATGCTCTGGTGCATAGAATGTCAGCTCATTACGTCCTGCTGTATAAACTGCTATGGTGCATTGTATGTCAGCCTATTCAGTCCTGCTTTATTAACTGCTCTGGTGCATTTTATGTCAGTCGATTCATTCCTACTGTATGAACTGCTCTGGTGCATAGAATGTCAGCCCATTCAGTCCTGCTGTATGAACTACTCTGGTTCATTATATGTCAGCCCCTTCATTCCTACTATATAAACTCTCTGGTGCATAGAATGTCAGCTCATTACGTCCTGCTGTATAAACTGCTCTGGTGCATAGAATGTCAGCCCATTCAGTCCTGCTGTATGAACTACTCTGGTTCATTGTATGTCAGCCCCTTCATTCCTATTGTATAAACTGCTCTGGTGCATAGAATGTCATCTCATTACGTCCTGCTGTATTAAATGCTCTGGTGCATAGAATGTCAGCTCATTACGTCCTGCTGTATAAACTGCTCTGGTGCATTGTATGTCAGCCTATTCAGTCCTGCTTTATTAACTGCTCTGGTGCATTTTATGTCAGTCGATTCATTCCTACTGTATGAACTGCTCTGGTGCATAGAATGTCAGCCCATTCAGTCCTGCTGTATGAACTACTCTGGTTCATTGTATGTCAGCCCCTTCATTCCTATTGTATAAACTGCTCTGGTGCATAGAATGTCATCTCATTACGTCCTGCTGTATTAAATGCTCTGGTGCATAGAATGTCAGCTCATTACGTCCTGCTGTATAAACTGCTATGGTGCATTGTATGTCAGCCTATTCAGTCCTGCTTTATTAACTGCTCTGGTGCATTTTATGTCAGTCGATTCATTCCTACTGTATGAACTGCTCTGGTGCATAGAATGTCAGCCCATTCAGTCCTGCTGTATGAACTACTCTGGTTCATTATATGTCAGCCCCTTCATTCCTACTATATAAACTCTCTGGTGCATAGAATGTCAGCTCATTACGTCCTGCTGTATAAACTGCTCTGGTGCATAGAATGTCAGCCCATTCAGTCCTGCTGTATGAACTACTCTGGTTCATTGTATGTCAGCCCCTTCATTCCTATTGTATAAACTGCTCTGGTGCATAGAATGTCATCTCATTACGTCCTGCTGTATTAAATGCTCTGGTGCATAGAATGTCAGCTCATTACGTCCTGCTGTATAAACTGCTCTGGTGCATTGTATGTCAGCCTATTCAGTCCTGCTTTATTAACTGCTCTGGTGCATTTTATGTCAGTCGATTCATTCCTACTGTATGAACTGCTCTGGTGCATAGAATGTCAGCCCATTCAGTCCTGCTGTATGAACTACTCTGGTTCATTGTATGTCAGCCCCTTCATTCCTATTGTATAAACTGCTCTGGTGCATAGAATGTCATCTCATTACGTCCTGCTGTATAAAATGCTCTGGTGCATAGAATGTCAGCTCATTACGTCCTGCTGTATAAACTGCTCTGGTGCATTGTATGTCAGTCTGTTCAGTCCTGCTTTATTAACTGCTCTGGTGCATAGAATGTCAGCCCATTCACTCCTGCTGTATGAACTGCTCTGGTTCATTGTATGTCAGCTCATTCCTTCCTGCTGTATGAACTGCCCTGGTGCATAGAATGTCAGTTCATTCAGTCCTGCTGTATGAACTGCTCTGGTGCATAAAATTTCAGCCCATTCAGTCCTGCTGTATGAACTGCTCTGGTGCATAGTATGTCAGCACATTCACTACTGCGTTATGAACTGCTTTAGTGCATAGAATGTAAGCCGAATCACTACTGCTTTTTTAACTGCTCTGGTGCATAGAATGTCAGCTTATTAAGTCCTGCTGTATGAAATGCTCTGGTGCATTTGTTTGTCAGCCCATTCATTCCTACTGTATGAACTGCTCTTGTGCATAGAATATCAGCTCATTCCGTCCTGCTGTATGAACTGCTCTGGTGCATTTTATGTCAACCCATTCATAAATACTGTATAAACTGCTCTGTTGCTTAGAATGTCAGCCCATTCAGTCCTGCTGTATGAATTTCTCTGGTGCATAGTATTAGGGATGTGTGAGAGAGACAGAAGTACTATTGCGGCACACTTATAATATCAATAATGGAGATATTTACCAAACATAATAGGGGTAAGGGGAAAAGAGGAGAAAACTAAAATAAAATGTAACTTTTATTAAGATTAATTAAAAAAACGTTGACACATTTAAAATCAATTAAAAGACATACACAGATACAGGCCTGCCCCCTGTTAAATGAGTAACAGTACTTAGAACAATAATGTGATAGTAACATTTAATATAAGTACATGTGTGCAGCAAACATGATAAAATGTATGCTCAAATGGGCACAGAATTCTGTGATATATACCCTATCTCGCTATTTGCCACAATGGCTTAAACTAGCTTTCACAGCACCCACGCCATTTTCAAAATGAGAAAAGGTTAATACCCCAAGCTGCACCAACTATTTTAAATGTAAACTATAATATGCATATGCACCAACAATTAAATAATAACAGAGGGCAGTGCGAACACCTGACGCACGTTTTGCCACTACTTTTTCCTAGGCTTTTGCATTGCTGGTCCTTCAAAAAAAGGATACCAAGAGAATGAAGCAAATAAGCTAATAGAAGTTGTCATGGATACTGGGCTGCAGGGATTGATCCCTTACCCCCCTATGACCTCACCCCTGCTGTCTCTCCGCAGTTTTGGGCTCCTCCGAGCAACCGCGATTCCCCAGCCCTTCTGTTCCCGTTGTTTTGTGCATTGAATGTCGTCTTTGAAGAGCTGGTCGCTGACCACCACTTTCCCCTTCGGCCGTCCGGGCCCCTGGAACTACCAGTTATCCGCATCATCCAGGATTACCGGTGCCCTTTGACCCAGATCGCTCCAGTGGCCCTTTGTCCCATAGCTCCGCTCTTCGGGGGTTTGCTGCCTCTCAGGGTGGGCCAAAGGTGGGGTGATTGCCTGAAGGGAGCTCCCTTGGGAACGGGGGGTTCCAGTTCCGCCAATAGACCCTTATTCTCCCTGGACTTCCAGGTGGACGTATAAACCAGCATAACTCCAGTCCCCAGCCACGGATCACATCGCTTTTTGGACTGTAGATTCTGGGGACCAAGAGCTTTAAAATGACATCCTGAAAGTGCCATCGCTCCCCGGGATCACCTCAAAAACCGCCACCCCTGGGTACTGGGAATCTGTAGGACCATGGCTGCTATGGCCGGCGTCAGCTTGTCTGGAGGGGCGGGAATGGGGGGAAAACTGTGCCATTGTCTCATGTCTTATCAAGATGAGTTGTATGCATAAAAGATGTGTGTTTGTCCCAATAAAGTCAGTTCTTATTTCACCTGAATGCTTGTCTGTCTAGTCATTTAGGTGGGCTCCTGCTAGAATCACTTTCCTGGGCTATGTAGCAGCTCATTCCAGGCAGCAGAAGGGCCCCTTTGGCGGAGCTACCCAGTGGGGGTAACCGGGGATCCGTCACATTTTGTGGCAGCGGTGGGATGCTTCCTTCTACCTGGAATGTCCAAACCACCAACTGAAGATCTTGCCGGATGGAGCAGTACCATGGGCTCTGGAAGGAAGAATTGAGAACGTTGCTGCAGGCTAGAGGGAAAGTCACTGGCAACAAGACAAAGGCAGTGCTCGTAGCCAAACTGATGGAGGACGATCGGGCGAGTGAACAGGCTGGTGGGTCGGACAACGACCAAAGCGGGGGACAGCCCAGTACAGCCTCCACTAAAGGGACTACAATGTCTGACCTGCAGTGGCAGATACAGTGGCAACTGGCTCTCTATGGACCTAACCCCCCCGAGTAGATTGTTACTCGGATAGTGACTGACGCCACCAAGGTTCATATGTTGGAGCTTCAGAAGTCTATGGAGGGGTCATGCCGGATCCCCTGGACCCCCTTCCCAGCCCAAGAAACTACCTCACGGGGCTTTCCGAGCATTCCAGGATGATGAGAGCGAGGATATTGACTGCTACCTACAGCTGTTCGAGACTCAGTGCCGGATGCATGGGGTCACTGATGCCGATAGGGTTACTATCCTAATTGGGAAACTGTCCGGTAGGGCCCTGGAGACTTTCCACACTGTTCCCTCCGGAGATCAAGATGACTATGACCGGGTGAAGGAGCGCATCCTTGCCCGGTATGGACTCACACCGGAGGCTCATCAGCTAAGATTCAGGGGACTACAAAGACAAGAGGAGCAGCCTTATACCGAGTTTGCCCACCGCTTAGCTCGGTCCTTGAATTCCTGGGTTACTAGGTGCCACATCACCACCCTAGATGAAGCTGTTAAACTCATGCTCCTGGAACAGTTCTACAACCGCACCCCAGCGGAGATAAGGGACTGGGTAAAGGACAAGGGCCCCAGAACAGCAGACCAAGCCGCCACCCTGGCCAATCAGTATGTGGATGCCCGGCACCAGGTGGCCACAGACCTCTGGCCAGCAACTCGCTCCACTCCAGCCCCAGCTCGACCCCAAACAGCTTTGTGGCAGTGGTAACGAACGGTTACAGCGGGAGGGCGAGCTCCTGTACCGTATCTACAAGAGGAGAAAAGGACCGGTGCCCAAAACCCAACTGGTCGTACCGAAGAAGTTTCGGTCCAACCTGCTGAAAATAGGGCATGACATTCCCTTAGCCGGCCACTTAGGAAAGCAAAGGACCCACCACCTCTTGACTCAAACCTTCTTCTGGCCAGGCATTACAGCCGATATTAAGGAATACTGTAAATCCTGTGAGGTTTGCCAGAAGGTAGGAAAGACGGGAGACCATACGAAAGCCCCCCTCCATCCCCTGCCCATTATTGATGAACCCTTTAGCTGAGTAGCAGTAGACATTTTGGGGCCATTAGCTTGGCCCAGCCCCTCAGGAAAGAAATACATCCTTACAGTGGTAGACTATGCCACCCGATACCCAGAGGCAATCCCCTTGGCCAATATCCAGGCGGAGACCATAGCAGATGCGATGCTCCGGATATTCACCAGAGTAGGCTTCCCTTGGGAAGTGGTTTCCGATCAGGGAACACAGTTCACTGTGGAAATCACTCAACAACTCTGGAAGTTGTGCGGGATTAAACCCCTACACAGCGCCCCTTACCATCCCCAGACGAATGGGCTGTGTGAAAGGTTTAACGGGACCCTAAAGCAACTGCTTCAGACATTCTCAGCCACTCACAAGAACTGGGAAAAATTCCTGCTGCACCTCCTCTTTGCGTATCGAGAGGTGCCTCATGAATCCACAGGCTTTTCCCCCTTTGAACTACTGTATGGTCGAAAGGTTAGGGGCCCGCTAGATTTGGTACGAGCCCACTGGGAGAGAGCCACAGGAGGGGAAGAGCACTCTCTCATGGGTACGTACTCCAGCTCAGAGACCAGCTGCAGGACCTGGCTGCCCAGGTCTGTGAGAACCTTCAGGCCTCTCAACACAAACAGAAGCGATGGTACGATCACAATGCCCGTACCCCAAACCCTGATAGTGGGACAGAAGGTCCTCGTCCTGAAGCCTGTCAAAACAGACAAGCTACAGGCCTCTTGGCAAGGACCCTACCGGGTTATTGAACAACTGAACAACACCACATACCTGGTAGCGAAGTGTTCAGATAAAAGGATCCGTTGGACCTTTCATGTGAACATGTTGAAGGTATACATAGAAAGACACAGAGATGTGGCTGCTATCTGTGCACCGGCAGTGGAGGACTCTGAAAGTCTTCCAATGCCAGAGCTTCCTGGACCTACTGATGCCCCCCAGGGGGTGGATGACATATCCTTAGATGACAGGTTAGAGCCCAGACAGAAAAGGCAGGTCCGGCAACTCCTGGAACAGAGAAGTTACATGTTCTCTACTGTCCCTGGGTTTACCACCACAGCCATCCACCGGGTGGAGACCCCAGGACAGACCCCCCTGTGACAGTCTGCCTACAGAGTCCCAGAGGCCGTCAGGGAAAGTATGCACCGGGAGCTCCGGGGAATGTTGGACCTTGGTGTAATTGAAACCGTCCAACAGTCCCTGGGCCTCCCAGGTAGTGTTAGTACCCAAGAAGGACGGAACTACCGGGTTCTGCATTGACTACCATAGATTCAATGACAGAACCACCACTGACACCTATCCCATGCACAGAGTAGATGACCTGTTAGATTGAATCACCCAGGGGCCATTTCCTGACCACCCTCGACCTATGCAAGGGTTATTGGCAAATTCCCCTTGACCCTGAGTCCATCCCTAAGTCTGCCTTCATCACTCCCTTCAGCTTATACCAGTTTAAGGTCATTCCATTTGGAATGAAGAATGCCCCAGCCACTTTCCAAAGAATGGTAGACCGCCTGCTGTAAGATGGCCTCCAGGACTATGCCTGTGCATACCTGGATGACATCGCCATCTATAACGAGACCTGGGAGGACCATCTGGTCCACCTAGGCATCATCTTAGATTGTCTTCGAGCCGCCGGCCTAACCTTGAAGCCAGATAAGTGTACCATTGGGTGCTCGGAGGTTCAATACTTGGGCCACCGAGTCGGCTAAAGTCGAGGCAGTGGCTAACTGGCCCACCTCTAGGACCAAAATCCAAGTCCTTGCCTTTTTGGGTATGGCAGGCTACTACCGGAGGTTTGTCACCAATTACAGCACCCTCGCCAAACCCCTGACTGACCTGACCCGTAAACGACTTCCCCGACAGGTCCTGTGGTCCCCCAAGTGTGAAAAGCCTTCCAGAGTCTTAAGTCTGCCTTAATATCTGCTCCAGTACTGGCGCTCCTAACCCAGCCAAACGCTTTTCTGTCTACACAGATGCCTCTATGTTTGGGTTGGGGGCCATACTAAGCCAGGCAGACAAGGAAGGAAAGGACCACCCCATTGCCTACCTCAGTCGAAAACTGCTATCCCGGGAAGTAGGCTATGCGGCAGTCGAGAAAGAGTGTCTGGCGCTGGTATGGGCTTTGAAGAAGTTGCAGCCTTACCTATATGGGAGACCCTTCACCCTCCTCACTGACCATAATCCCCTTGTATGGCTCAACCGAGTTTCCGGGGACAACGGGAGACTGTTGAGGTGGAGCCTAGCCCTGCAGCCATTTAACTTTGATATTCAGTACCGACCGGGTAAAAGCAATGGGAATGCTGATGGACTTTCCTGACAGACTGAAGTGGCATAAATTCCTCAGACATCCCCAGGCCAACCCATATGTGGATCTAGCTGGGTCTGCCGAACTGGAAGGGGGGAGTTGTCATGGATACAGGGCTGCAGGAATTGATCCCTTACCCCCCCTATGACCTCACTCCTGCTGTCCCTCTGCGGTTTTGGGCTCCTCAGAGCAACCGCGATTCCCCAGACCTTCTGTTCCCATCATTTTGTGTATTGAATGTTGTCTTGGAAGAGCTAGTCACTGACCGCCACTTTTCCCTTCGGCTGGCCGGGCCCCTGGAACTACCGGTGGACCGCATTATCTAGGATTACCAGTGCCCTTTGACCCAGGTCGCTCCAGTGGCCCTTTGTCCCAGAGCTCCGCTCTTCTGGGGTTTGCCTGCTTCTCAGGGTGGGCCAGAGGTGGGGTGATTGCCTGAAGGGAGCTCCCTTGGGAACCGGGGGTTCCGGTTCCCCCTATAAATCCTATTCTCCCTGGACTTCCAGGTGGACGTTTAAACCAGCATAACTCCGGGACCAGTATAGCTTCAAAATGACACCCTGGAAGTGCTGCCGCTCCCCTGGGATCACCCCAGAAACCTCCACCCCTGGGTACTGGGAATCTGTAAGACAATGGCCACTATGGCAGGCGCCAGCCTGTCTGGAGGGGCGGGAATGGGGGGAAAACTGTGGCATTGTCTCATGTCTTATCAAGATGAGTTGCATGTATAAAAGATGTGTGTTTGTCCCAATAAAGTCAGTTCTTATTTCACCTGAATGCTAGTCTGTCTAGTCATTTAGGTGGTCTCCTGCTAGATTCACTTTCCTGGGTTACATAGCAGCGGAAGGGCCCCTTGGCGGAGCTACCCTGTCGGGGTAGCCGGGGATTCATCACAGAAGTAATTTGGAAAGTTGTTTAAAATGTTATGTCTATCTGAATCATGAAAGAAACATTTTGGGTTTCAAGTCCTTTTAATCTATGAATAGAAACTCTATATAGTTGTTCCCTTGTGAAATAACAGATTCAGACTTTTAAGCAGAGGTTAGATAGCGCAGATGAAAATTAAAGATACATTAGACACCTGTAATTACAATAATTGCTGTTGTATTGATATGAAAATATGTCAGCTGGAGGCGGGGCGAGCGGCTGACTAAGATGGCCGCACTTCACTGAAGCTCTCCATGCGAGCTGGGCATGAAGGCTCATAACTGCTGAAAGTCTTGAGCTTTTGAAATATAGGACATATATTTGGGCTCTGGAACACTTGGGGAACACCCGGTGCAACTTTGGTCCAAAATCTCCTGACTTTGCTGGCGACGCTGGGACTGCACTTTGTAAACCCATGCAGTTTTTTACACTGCGTCATGGAACATTGCAGTCAAACGGATACACCGATGCCTATCTAAAATGATCCTCAAGTTGGACCGGACCACTCTTTAAAGAAAATAAAGGTGAACTTTATAACTTTGTGTAGTGTAACGCTCTGTAACATTATATCTTTATCTGAGCACTCTAACAGCTGTCCACTAACATCTCAGAACAAGCAGTGGCTTGTAGACTTTTTCTTATATATATATATATCTGCCCAGAGGACTTAACTAAAAAAAATTTTTTGTGTGCTGAGGTGCTGCAACAAAGTAATTAATTGTATTTACATGGAAGGTATACCTTTTCCTTCTAATTTATCTTGCTGGATTTCGTTTCACAGTGTATAACAAGATACCTATAGCTGAAGAGAATTAACTCTTTAGAACCACATATTTGAGCAGAATCTCTGGCATAATTTACTGGTTGGGTGCTTGCCCTATATCATGGTTTTAAAATAGTGTACACCCTCCTACTCCTTTTCCCTCTGTTCCTTGTAGCAGTGGGTCATATCCAATACCCTTTCCCGTGATCGCTCTGTGAGAGCAATATCCCCAGGGAGGGGTGTACTACTGTAGAAGTACAGAACTTTCTCCTATAACAGCCACAATTAGTACCATCTCCAAATCCTCTCAATATGTCACAAAGGAAATTAACCAGGAGTGACAAATCTCAAAAATTAACACCAACAGCCCAGGGGTCTATGAGCTCTTTTTTCAAACAAGCAGATAAACAAAAATCTAATAAAGACCCTGATATAATGCAAACTTCTCAAGATGAAAGCTCATGTGAGGCCGCAGCTGCTGCAATGGAGTTACAACCTAAAATTATTGAAATAGGAAAAGATGACATCGTTACATATGGCGCTATGGAAGCCCTGATAGAACAGGTTAAGTCTTGCATCAAGAGTGAATGCGCAGGCTTAAAAAAAAGACATCTCTGACCTATGCTATAGGGTTGATACTTTGTTGGAACATGAATATGTGTCATCCCAAAAAATAGCAAATCTCTCCTCTAAGGCTTTTCAACATCATCATTGCATGGTAGATTTAGAAGACAAATTGGACGATTTAGAGAATCGCTCCAGGAGGAGTAACCTACGATTCAGGGGAATTCCTGAAACTGTTCAGGGAAATGAGATTCAGGACTACCTACAGTATTTTTTTACAGACCTAATAAAGATCAATTCAGGCAATTTATCTGACATTATACTTGACAGAGCCCATAGATCCTTACGCCCTAAACCATTTGAAGGCTTACCTCCTTGTGATATCATTGTTCATTTCCAAAATTTTCAACACAGAGAAACTATTTACAATTACTCGAGAAAACAACCATCCAACATGTTTCAAGGACACCGAATACAAGTGTTTCAAGACCTATCGATGAGGACGCTTCAAAAAAGGAGAGACTTTTCTTTTTTAACTTCTAACCTTCATGCTTTGAAGATTCTGTATAGGTGAGGGTTTCCAACCTCAGTTATAGCTGTTAAAAATGGAAAAAAATTGAATGCCTTTTTCCACCTGTTTCTGAGCAATTTTTCCAACTATTAGGAATACCACAATCATCAACATCAGCCAGACACAAGGCTCCTAAATCACAGAGGTGTCCTTGGATGGACTCCACAGCACCGCAAAATAAAAGAAGACAAACCAATACCATTGGTGTGGGGGAAGATCCACCTTGAGAAGGGACACGTAACTATATGATATTGTTACTAACTTCTTTGTCTTGCATATTCGAGGTTTTCTTTTTTCAGATACCACTGAGACTTTATTCAGTTATTTACTAGTCCTTGACATGTTTGAATTATCTGCTTTGAGACCTAGCTGTTACCACCACATATATAAATATTGTTAAGTTAGGATTAGACCTATTGTGTATAGAGACCCCCTAAAGTCCTGACTTACTTGAGTTGATGTGCCTGCATAGCTCTATGAAGATCTCATTTAACCACCTATTGATATTTGCTATGTGGTAAGGGCTGGTTTGGTTCATTTGACAAAGTTGATAAATATATATGCAGAAACTAGTTTCAGTATAGACCCAAAGACCCTATTTTAAATATCACTCCTATACAAAATCTCATCTCACATTGTACTTCTGCAGAAACAATTGCTGGACTTGTTGCTATACCTTGTACTAAATTTGAATCTTGAATACTATCATGGTGTCAAATGTTATTACCACAATACTTTTATTTTTCTAATCTGATATTTTTTCTAGGTGTCACAGAGACTATATCCAGATATTTATTGTATTATGTTATGTTAGTTTCGCTTGAATTTCTGATTGAAGATCAATGTTACACATATAAGTGCTGCTGAGATAGGCTTCAATGTAATATAGTTTGAGATTCACACAGGACCTGACTTACTTATTTGGTTGGGTCTATAACTCTCACTGAAGACATATTTAACCTCTTGTTGAAAGTTACACTGTTGTAAAAACTCTCTAGACTCAATTTGTAAATCGTTAAAATACTTGCAACTGTTAGCCCCTACCCTAAGAATTATTTCTATATAGTGATCCTTCTCACATTGCAATATCGATGGAGCGAATACCAGAATTGCTAATATACCATACATTATAATTGTTTATGATACACCAAAATGGCACTTACTGATATTAAATACCAAATACTCCTATGGCCCTGATGTTTATACTGAGATTAAGTTTGTATTAGTGCCAAGCGTGATCCACTTCCCTGTAGACAACTGAACGGCATTATTATAAACTCTGATAAATTGCTAAGGATTTTATATTGATTAAGAACAGAATTCCCCCAACTTTATTTATAGGTAATATACTTAGTTTCCAGGGACACCCTAAATAGTTTAAGAAATATTCTTACATTTTTGGCGCAGTCATGTCTTTCTCGATTTTATGAATGTTGAGAAGTTATTATATGTTATGAAACTGCCTTATGTTTCTATGTTATCACTACAAGGTTCTATTGTATTCAAAGTATGTCACCTAGGTTAATAATGGTCCACATGACAATATAAATTATTTGCTACTTTTTTTTCTCTTCCCTTCCCTCCCACTTTCTATACTTTCCCTTCTACTTTTTAGTAAACTCATGCCCAGCTTGCCCAAAAGCCTCCACCAACTCTAGATCAGTTCCCTCCCTTTATAGACTTCTGACATTACAGCAATTTTTTGATTCAACTTTATACCTCCTACGCTAACTTATTAACTTTTTAATCTATATTAGCTCATCAATACCCTCCTTGCACTTACAACTTGCACTCCTTTTGATAGCACATATATCCACAACACTTATAATGTCTACCCGCATATATAAAGGGTCAATAACCATTGCCACCCAAAATGGGAAAGGATTTCTGTCTGCTGAAAAGCACTTAATCACCCTTTATGACTTCTATAAAATAATTTAGACATAATAATGATTCAGGAAACCCACTTTAAGAAGACTCACAAGCCAAAACTTCCATCTAAATATTATGACAAACATTATTTTAGCTCGGGCCCAACTAGACACAACAGCGTTTGCACCTTATTTAAACGCAACACATCATTCGATTTACTACAACAATTCAGCGACCCCGAGGGCAGGATCCTGATCCTGGTAGGCCTTTACTATGCCCCAATCAGACCTACTTCCTGCTTCTTTTGCAAAGTCATAAACAAGCTGCTTGACATAGCTAAGGGCCCCATCTTATTAGGTAGGGACTTTAATTTTCCTTTAGACCCTGCACTAGACACCTCTACAGGTCACTCTTATTTAAGATACTCACAGATCAAAAACAATAATGCATTACTTCATTCACTCAATCTATTTGACACATGGAGAATGGTACATACATCTACTAAAGATTATACCTTTTTTTCCAACCCACAACGATAATATACGAGACTCGACTACATATTCTGTGATCAAGCTTTTCTAACGAACCTCGTTGACTAAAAGATTTCACACACTTCGTGGTCAGATCACAGCTTAGTTAAATCTACCTTTAAATGGTCAAATAAACCCAGATATAGATTGAACTGGAGACTAAACGAACACATTCTTACAGATACTGAAATCATTGACCAACTAATTAAGTATACAGATGAATATTTTCAATTCAATATCTCCTCTGATACAAATGTTGCGAATAATTGTGAATCCTACAAATGTTTTATTAGGGGTATCATTATGCAACTAACCGCAAAACTTAAAAAACAAAGATCCGCTCAGTTTGATTCTCTGTCCAGTATTCTCCTAGCTATGGAAAACTCACATAAAAAAGATCCGAAATCCCTGCAAAAGTTGACAGAAGTAAAGGAAGCTAGAGACAATCTTAACAAATTTTTAATTGAAAATGCACATATGCGAGCTATGACAACTAAAGCTAAATTTTTCGCAGAGTTAAATAAGGCGGGGAAAATGCTGGCCAGATTTTTAAAAAAACAGAGACTCAACTCATATATACAGTCCATTAAACATAGCCCAGGAACAACATACACCAAAAATGAAGATATAACTAATAGCTTTGTCACATGCTATACTTCATTGTACAATATTAACAATACAATTGACCAAAAAAGATGAGATAAGTTGAAACTGTATCTTGACTCAATACATGTTGCATCAATCCCTGAAGACGATCTGACTACATTAGACTCCCCCATCTCCTTACAAGAAATTGCAAACACAATTAAATCCCTTCTGAGTAGTAAATCCCCTGGTCCGGATGGTCTTTCTACCAAATTTTATCAGTTATTAGTAGGTAATATTGGCCCTCACATACATGAATTGTTTCAGTCTATAGATCAAGGCCTCACATTCCCCCAGCCCCTTTTAGACGCTATGATAACAATAATTCCAAAGCCAGACAAACCTAAGGACATAGTAAGCAACTACAGACCGATTTCTTTATTAAACATCGATATTAAGATCTATGCTAAGATCTTGGCAAACCGCCTCAATCTTATTTTACCGAAGGTTATCTATCCAGACCAGGTTGGATTCATCAAGGGTCGCGAAGCAAAAGACAATACCACCAGGCTTTTGACAGGGTTGACTGGCATTTTATGTGGTCGACCCTGTCAAAATTTGGTCTTTCAGACAAATTCATATCCAGAGTACAAGCATTACATAATAACCCTCAAGCTACGATTAAAGTCAACGACACGATTTCCCAGACTTTCCCAATATCTAGCGGCACCCAACAAGGGTGCCCGTTATCCCCTCTCTTATTCGCCATTACGGTAGAAATATTAGCTATTCAGATTAGAAATAACCCAAATATTACAGGCATCACATTTGGCAATATTCAACAAACATGTCTTCTTTTTGCAGATGACATTATCTGTACTTTACAAGCACCATTAACCTCCCTACCAGCCTTGATACAAGTCTTAGAGACATACAAACAGTTTTCCAATTATTCAATAAATATGGAGAAATCCAGTATTATCCCTATCCATGTAAACTCAACAGAATTAGACTATCTTTTACATAAAACCCCCTTCTCTGTCACAAACACTCTCAGATACTTGGGGTTGTTTATCCCAAAAAACCCTCAAGATCTGTTTCACGAAAACTATATGACACTTCAAACCAATGTTTTTTCCTTATTGGACACATGGCACAAGCAGGGTCACCTGATAATCCCTAAATATTTATATATATTTCAAGCTCTTCCTATAATAATACCGAAACACTATCTACGCACCCAACAAAGGATGTTAGAATCTTTTATCTGGGCATATAAAAAACCAAGAGTGTCTCGCAATACCCTGTATCTGAGAAAAGAAGAGGGAGGCCTAAATGTTCCAAATTTAACACTGTACCATAAGGCGACACATCTTTCACGTATAGTTGCATGGAATCATAATCCTCCATTTAAAATATGGATCCAAATTGATGCAGCCCTACTTAAACAAAGTGGAATGCGAGATATATGTTGGCTCCCTAAATCTTATAGACCTCTCCTGACTAAAGCTAGTGAATGTATCAGAGCCACACTAGCTATCTGGGATTCTCTTATCCAACACTCTAATACTCTTTCTACTCCAATCTCACCAATGACCCCATTACTGAATAACACCCTTTTTTTTTTACCCAGTACCAGTTTAAATATGAAACTGAGGAAGCAACCTATAAAAATATGCCTATGTTCTTACTCATAGATTCCTCCCAGGTAAGGGATAGAACTGCTCTTAGAGATTCAATAGGTTCCCCTTTCCATAGTTGGTTCTCCTATCTTCAAATTCGACAGACTATTCTTAATGGCCCTTATAGAAACGATTGCCTCCGCCCACTCAAACCCTTCGAAAAATTATGCCTCACTCAGGACATTCATAAATCTCACCTTTCTATCACATACAAGCTCTTAAGAGCTTTATATACAACCAGATTACCTTCCTATACTTCCAAATGGGAGACAGAGCTTCAGGTTCAGCTCCTGAATGACGCTTGGTTACGATGTTTTCACATGACACATTCCTCCTCGACTTCACTTGCATTGACTGAACTTAACTATAAAATCATTTCACGTTGGTACCTTACACCTCAAAGATTAAATGAAATATTTCCGGGAGCTAACTCTAGCTGCTGGAGACGCTGTGGAGAGACCGGCACACTTTCTAATATATGGTAGTCCTGGAACAAACTATCGACTTTTTGGGCCCAAGTGGAACATTGCATTAACCTCACGTTAAGCACACAGCTTTCTCTTTCAGCATCAATGATTTTATTAAACCAAGTCCCTAGTTTGCAGTGTATATATCGCAAAAACTACTACAACTGATGCTCATTTGTGCCAAACGTATTATACCTAGGCTATGGAAGCAAATACACCCCCCCACATTCAGCCAATGGGAAGCTGAGGAAACACATGTATTGTCCCTAGAGAAGAGACATTACTGTTTTTTGGGAAAGAAAGACTTTATATTAGATATTATCTTTTTATGGGAACAGAGAACATTATAAAACCATAGAGATAACTCTTTATTATTTGTGCACTGTTAGATTATTCTTCATATCCGTATATAATTAGGTAGGATATATTCTATTATTATCTGTCATATTAAGTGTAAGGAGGTTCTATTACATCACCCCCCTGTGATATATGATTATATACATATATATTTATGTGTTAATATGTTTATATACACATATTAACACAAAAATATATTTGTATATAAGCATATACAGGAAACACACAGTTCCCATAGGCTGCAATGTAAAACCACTTTTCAGTGCCATATTTTTTCTAACACCACACTCCCACCACTTATAGCCCCAAAACTGCCTAGTGCAGTTTTTTTTTTATAAAAAAAAGATTTTTATTCTTTTTTAATAAAAATTATAATGCCTTCTATTTTGAGGACATTTGGGGCACTTTTATAATATTGACCAGAGTTTGGATCTCTGGTTAATTTTGTGAGCGCTAATTGCTACCGCAAGCTCACAGTAGCAATAACCAGTCACTTGTAATGGCTGGTTATTTATCGCGCTGCCGCTAACGGGCAAATTTGCCTGTTTGCAGGAGCGAGATAATTTAGCGCTCTACTTGTAATCTAGCCCTTAATGTTTTGTAGTAATTTCATGTTTGTGTAGATCTGATACCTATAGATACTCATTGTGCCCTTTTTTAAATTGGAAGTCAATCTAAATAATAAAAGATTAATTTTGAATTCTACTCCCTTTAAAACTGGTGCACAGTTTGTGAAGTACTTTAAATTACATAATTTATTTATGACATTAACATGACATATTGTGGCAAGTGTTTTAATACATGAATGTAATATTTGATATAAACTGTCTTGTTTTAATTTCTCTAGATTACTATAAGTATACACAACTGATTGACTGTCTCAGTTATTTAAATGTAACATGTTGAACTTCATAAATGCGTGATATTTATCATGTAGAAATGCTAATTGCTCTCATGTTTAAATTACCATTATGTCCAATATTTTGTTTGGCAGCTTAGGGAAGAGAGATAAAGTGAATATCTTGTAGCAGTATTGAAACAAAATATTGAAAATTCTACTTAGATTTTCCAAAAGGTGTCAACAATAATAAGAAAAGTTAAAATGTTTATTTATTTTTTAGCAGAATATATTGAATTTACTTTGAGTCAGATTATATTTGTTTTGTTCATTATTGTGCAATTCAACACATATGGTAATATGTAGAATCAGTAAAAGAATGAGAATTTGATTATTTTTCAAATAAAGTATGAGTGCTGAGCTATTTATTTGATACTATATATATATATATATATATATACTGTATATGTCATCATATGTAACCTCATCAAACTGTGTGTGTATATATATATATATATATATATATATATATATATATATATATATATATATATATATACAGTATGTGTGTGTATGGTAACTTAAAGGGACACCATTCACATTTTTAGATTATTTGATTATTTGAAAAGGAAAGACACAAAATGAAATCTTTGAATGCTTGTGAGATTTCCTTCTATAACAGTATATTTATTTTGTAACCTTCTTTTCTTTAAAATTTAATTGAATGTGGTATAGAATAGAATGCTTAGAATTTATAGACTCTGGTCCAATTCCAGTGTGAAAGAACACATAGTATATACAATATTTGACATGTTTTCCTTCAACAACATAAACATGCTAAACATAATTGAAAACATTTACAGAAACAAAATGAAAAAAAAAAAAAAAGCTGAAAACACACGGATTAAGAAATGGCAAAAATGTATAGAAGTTATAGAAACTTCTTCATATGGACAATAAGGCAGATTTATGACTATTTTTTTTAATTCTATATATCTGTTTTTTCTATTTCATGGGTGAAAAAAGAGTGACACTATAAAGGACCTGAATATTAATTTGTTATTTATTTGAGGGTGAGATATATATATTATGGCCAAAAATGAACTGAATACAAATCCTCGACAGTTCATAGCAATTTTTTATAGCATTTTAAAAACATTTTTCACCATGAATTCCATCTCTAGACTTGTAGAGATGCCAAGTTGTCTCATGGCAGCTCGGGATTTATAGTTTTGTTTATGAAGTGCTAGCTCTCTGTATTTTAGCCCTTGGAATACAAAAAGGCTTAGAAAATAAAGAAGTATAAGGCATTTCTATTACATCATACATCTGAAATCAAAGAGGGGTTTAAGATTATAGAGAAAACCTTCACAATAGTAACACAAGGCCATTTTAATGTACTTTTGTTTTTAAGTAATGGTAACATAGTAACACAGCAGTGTTGATTGAAAGTAGATCAAAGTCCATCTAGTTAATCCTTCACAGATATTCTGTATCTCTTACATAACAGTATCATGCCAAGGGAACTGGCAGTTGTAAAATATTATTCACGGCTTTTTGTACTTAGAATCATAACCACAAATATAGGATTTTGCCAAAATATACAGTATATTTTAGCCCATTGTTTTTGCAGTTACTATTCACAGACAGCAAGTTTCACAGCTTAATTTACTGTTTAAAAAGGACATTACAATGAGAGTTAACACCTTGAGAATTTAATGTAAAAAATGTATTTTGCCACCTTTATTATGTAAATAAATTCAAAAAAATTCTGGATTTTCTAATTTTCATAACTTCAAATTGGAACACTGCATATTTGTCCCTAATTGGCTTTTGCATATGACAAGTACAAATCAATGCAATTTATACTAACAAAATGCCTGTGTTTAGCCTTTTTCTTGGCAGAAGCAAGCCCAGATTGGTTCACCAAATAAGGCAAGGCATAAGTGGAGTTTGGCTATTAAAAACAAGTGCAGCTAAGAAGATGTTAATTTAACATTTTTTTTTAGATTTGCCTGATATATGCTATAGCAAGACATCGAAATATATTGTAATTACAAGGTGTCTTGTGTCCCTTTGAACGTTTGCACAACAGAATAGATACTGCTCACCATGTTATTGTGGGTCTGCAGCCTGTAGCGGACCTACTCAAAAAAAGGCAATGGTGCAAAGGTTTTTTTGGTCCCCTAAAAGGTAACTGAGTAGTAAGCAATAGTAATAATATATATGCTGCTCAGTATAATGATTTTGAGGATAGATATACTGTAGATAGATAGAAAGATAGATAGATAGATGGATAGATGGATAGAGAGATAGATAGATGGGTAGATGGATAGATGGATAGATACAGTAGATGGATAGAGAGATAGATGAATGGATAGATGGATAGAGAGATAGATGGATAGAGAGATAGATAGATATAGAGATTGAGGCATATTTAAGAAATGTCCAATTTTGTGTAATTTAGTGTTTGTTTGTTTTTGTAATTTAGTTAATTGTATTTAATTTATGTAATTTATTTAATTGTAGTGTAAGGTTAGGTGTTAGTGTAACTCAGGTTAGGTTTTATTTTACAGGTACATTTGTATTTATTTTAGTAGATAGTTAGTAAATAGTTAATAACTATTTAGTAACTATTCTACCTAGTTAAAATAAATACAAACTTGCCTGTAAAATAAAAATAAAACTTAAGCTAGATACAATGTAACTATTAGTTATATTGTAGCTAGCTTAGGGTTTATATTATAGGTAAGTTTTTAGTTTTAAATAGGAATTATTTAGGTAATGATAGTAGGTTTTATTTAGATTTATTTTAATTATATTAAAGTTAGGGGGTGTTAGGGTTAGGGTTAGACTTAGGTTTAGTGGTTAATAAATTTAGTATAGTGGCAGCGATGTTGGGGAGACAGATTAGGGGTTAATAAATGTAGGTAGGGGACAGCGATGTTAGGGGCGGCAGATTAGGGGTTAAAATATTTAACTAGTGTTTGTGATGCGGGAGTGCAGCGGTTTAGGGGTTAATATGTTTATTATAGTGGCGGCGATGTCCGGAGTGGCAGATTAGGGGTTAATAAGTGTAAGATTAGGGGTATTTAGACTCAGGGTTTATGTTAGGGTGTTAGGTGTAAACATAAAATTTGTTTTCCCATAGGAATCAATGGGGCTGCATTACGGAGCTTTACGCTGCTTTTTTGCAGGTGTTAGACTTTTTTTCAGCCGGCTCTCCCCATTGATGTCTATGGGGAAATTGTGCACGAGCACATAAAACCAACTAACCACAGCTTTCAGCAGCGCTGGTATTGGAGTGCGGTATGGAGCTCAATTTTGCTCTATGCTCACTTTTTGCCTAATAACGCCGGGTTTATGAAAACCTGTAATACCAGCGCTGTAGGAAAGTGAGCGGTGACAATAACGTGCATGTTAATACCGCACCCCTCATACCGCAAAACTCGTAATCTAGCCGTCTATTATCCAATATAATAAAATTATTCCTATTCTAATACCCCGTTTAAAAAAAAAAAAAACACCCCATAATAAAAAAACATAATCTATAATAAACTACCAATAGCTTTTAAAGTGATGGTAAATTCAGCCCAATTGCTCCACATATTTTGAAAGCTCTTATCCTAACTAGCATATCAATATGCTTTTTTAATAATAAAAACATCAGTACACTGAATAACTTCAATTTTAGTCCTGCTACGTTAGCCTTTTCAATTCAGCCTCTCTCTAACATTTTCAAAGCTCCTGCTTTGAGTGGCATCTGTTCAAGCCAATCATAGCCTCACCATGCGCCCAGTGGAGGCTCCTCCATATGTGCACTGTCGCACGTGAACCCCCAGGGGGCAGAGGAGGGGGGGGGGGAAAATGAGCAGGGAAAAAAAAAATGAGAAAAAAAAAATTATGAAAAATTTTAATTTTATTTTTTATTTATATTATTTAATATTATATTTATTACTGCTGCTGCTTTACTGGCACTTAGCTATAGTATAGCCTGCCCTACCCTATCTAAATCATCACTCAGACCCACTCAGAGTCAGTTCAGTAAACAGAACAGACAGACACAACTTTTATTATCATCAGGCTCAGGCAGGAGGCAGGAGCTAGGACCGGGTGGACTACTCAGTGTGTGCTGACGTCCGTGACGTCACACCACACACCACACCACGGCGCTCGTCGCACTGCCTGAGCCCTGAGGCTGACTGATGCTGATTGACAGACAGTAAGGGCAGGCTGAGGCTCCAGTCCCCACCCCCCACTCGCACGTGCGGTAAGGAGCTCTATATGCCTGCACAGTGATCGCAATGTATTCACTGTGCAGGCGTAGCTCCTCCCCAGCCGTCATGCCTATAGAGGCATAATCGCACAGGCTGAACTGTGCGGTCGTTTCAGCCTGTGCTCTGTCTCCTCCCCCAGCCTACTGATCCGGACTTTGACTCTCTGTGATAGGCTCTGGCTCACACGTGATGGCCCCCACGAGGCTCCTCCCGGCTCAACGGCGCGAAAATCTTTGTGGAGATAGCCGTTGAGCTGAGAGGAGTGTTTTGCATAGAGCTCTGTCTCACTGTGCAAAAATTGTTTAAAATTAACAAAACGATTTATTTTTTGCTGCCTGCTGGCAGCCATCAACATCAACAACAGTCAATATTTGCTTTTGCTGCTGCTGTCAGTGTGCAAATAGCCAGGAGGCTAATAGACAGATAGACTATAGTTAGAACTTAAAGTTAGCCATTATAATTATTCATTACATTAGGCTTAGGCTAGCTTAGCTTAGCAAATTAGTTTAGAACTGCTACTAGATTCACAGTCAGTCACTAGTCTAGTAGTATTCTGAATTTCTAGTATTCTATTCTATATAGAACTTGAAGATAGTTAATTTATACTAGTAATATATTATATTAGTTCAGTAAGTTTGTGGGCAGATATTTTAATGATTTTTGCTGCAGGCCTGCAGTTTTTTATATAGAGTAACAGTGAGTTGTGTCTTGAACTACTAGTGTTTAAAAAAAAAAAAAACTTTTTTTTTCAACTTGTAATTTAAACAACAGATACAGTCTGAGTCTGAGATTGCTTTTTAGATAGAGTAACTTGAGTTGAGTCTAAGTTGAACTTGAATTAGTGTTAAAAAAAAAACATATTTATTTTTCTACTTGTAAATTAATTTAAACAACAGATACAGTCTGAGTCTGAGATTGCTTTTTAAATAGAGTAACTTGAGTTGAGTCTTGAACTTGAACTAGTGTTTAAAAAAAAACATATTTATTTTTCTACTTGTAATTTAAACAACAGATACAGTCTGAGTCTGAGATTGCTTTTTATATAGAGTAACTTGAGACTGAGTTGAGTCTTGAACTTGAACTAGTGTTAAAAAAAAAACATTTTTATTTTTCTACTTGTAATTTAAACAACAGATACAGTCTGAGTCTGAGATTGCTTTTTATATAGAGTAACTTGAGACTGAGTTGAGTCTTGAACTTGAACTAGTGTTAAAAAAAAAAACATTTTTATTTTTCTACTTGTAATTTAAACAACAGATACAGTCAGAGTCTAAGATTGCTTTTTATATAGAGTAACTTGAGTTGAGTCTTGAACTTGAACTAGTGTTTTAAAAAAAATCATTTTTATTTTTATTTTTCTACTTGTAGTTTAAACAACAGATACAGTCTGAGTCTGAGATTGCTTTTTATATAGAGTAACTTGAGTTGAGTCTTGAACTTGAACTAGTGTTAAAAAAATAAATAAATATATTTTTCTACTTGTAATTTAAACAACAGACACAGTCTGAGCCTGAGTTTAGCAAGTTTAGGAGTATACTGGACTTTTAGGGAGTTCTGTAACAATTTAGTTCAACTTCTAGTTGATATTTTCTAATAGCTGCAGAGCAGCAGAGCTACCTACCTACAAGTTATATATTAGATAACAACCGCCAAACTATTAAACTATTACTTCAAGTTGAGTTGTATATTTTCTAACAGCTGCAGAGCTACCTACCTACAAGTTATATATTACATAACAACCGCCAAAATATTAAACTATTACTTCAAGTTGAGTTGTATATTTTCTAACAGCTGCAGAGCTACCTACCTGCTACCTACAAGTTATATATTACATAACAACCGCCAAACTATTAAACTATTACTTCAAGTTGAGTTGTATATTTTCTAACAGCTGCAGAGCTACCTACCTATAAGTTATATATTAGATAACAACCGCTAAACTATTAAACTATTACTTCAAGTTGAGTTGTATATTTTCTAACAGCTGCAGAGCTAACTACTTACTACCTACAAGTTATATATTACATAACAACTGCCAAAATATTAAACTATTACTTCAAGTTGAGTTGTATATTTTCTAACAGCTGCAGAGCTACCTACCTGCTACCTACAAGTTATATATTACATAACAACCGCCAAACTATTAAACTATTACTTCAAGTTGAGTTGTATATTTTCTAACAGCTGCAGAGCTACCTACCTATAAGTTATATATTAGATAACAACCGCTAAACTATTAAACTATTACTTCAAGTTGAGTTGTATATTTTCTAACAGCTGCAGAGCTAACTACTTACTACCTACAAGTTATATATTACATAACAACTGCCAAAATATTAAACTATTACTTCAAGTTGAGTTGTGTATTTTCTAACAGCTGCAGAGCTACCTACCTATAAGTTATATATTAGATAACAACCACCAAACTATTAAACTATTACTTCAAGTTGAGTTGTATATTTTCTAACAGCTGCAGAGCTAACTACTTGCTACCTACAAGTTATATATTACATAACAACCGCCAAAATATTAAACTATTACTTCAAGTTGAGTTGTATATTTTCTAACAGCTGCAGAGCTACCTACCTGCTACCTACAAGGTATATATTATAACAACCGCCAAAATATTAAACTATTACTTCAAGTTGAGTTGTATATTTTCTAACAGCTGCAGAGCTAACTACCTGCTACTTACAAGTTATTTATTACATAACAACTGCCAAAATATTAAACTATTACTTCAAGTTGAGTTGTATATTTTCTAACAGCTGCAGAGCTAACTACCTGCTACCTACAAGTTATATATTACATAACAACCGCCAAACTATTAAACTATTACTTCAAGTTGAGTTGTATATTTTCTAACAGCTGCAGAGCTACCTACCTATAAGTTATATATTAGATAACAACCGCCAAACTATTAAACTATTACTTCAAGTTGAGTTGTATATTTTCTAACAGCTGCAGAGCTAACTACTTGCTACCTACAAGTTATATATTACATAACAACTGCCAAAATATTAAACTATTACTTCAAGTTGAGTTGTATATTTTCTAACAGCTGCAGAGCTACCTACCTGCTACCTACAAGTTATATATTACATAACAACCGCCAAACTATTAAACTATTACTTCAAGTTGAGTTGTATATTTTCTAACAGCTGCAGAGCTACCTACCTATAAGTTATATATTAGATAACAACCGCTAAACTATTAAACTATTACTTCAAGTTGAGTTGTATATTTTCTAACAGCTGCAGAGCTAACTACTTACTACCTACAAGTTATATATTACATAACAACTGCCAAAATATTAAACTATTACTTCAAGTTGAGTTGTATATTTTCTAACAGCTGCAGAGCTACCTACCTGCTACCTACAAGTTATATATTACATAACAACCGCCAAACTATTAAACTATTACTTCAAGTTGAGTTGTATATTTTCTAACAGCTGCAGAGCTACCTACCTATAAGTTATATATTAGATAACAACCGCCAAACTATTAAACTATTACTTCAAGTTGAGTTGTATATTTTCTAACAGCTGCAGAGCTACCTACCTACAAGTTATATATTAGATAACATCCGCCAAACTTTTAAACTATTACTTCAAGGTGAGTTGTATATTTTCTAACAGCTGCAGAGCTACCTACCTGCTACCTACAAGGTATATATTATAACAACCGCCAAAATATTAAACTATAACTTCAAGTTGAGTTGTATATTTTCTAACAGCTGCAGAGCTAACTACCTGCTACCTACAAGTTATATATTACATAACAACCGCCAAAATATTAAACTATTACTTCAAGTTGAGTTGTATATTTTCTAACAGCTGCAGAGCTAACTACCTGCTACCTACAAGTTATTTATTACATAACAACTGCCAAAATATTAAACTATTACTTCAAGTTGAGTTGTATATTTTCTAGCAGCTGCAGAGCTACCTACCTGCTACCTACAAGTTATATATTACATAACAACCGCCAAAATATTAAACTATTACTTCAAGTTGAGTTGTATATTTTCTAACAGCTGCAGAGCTACCTACCTACAAGTTATATATTAGATAACAACCGGCAAACTATTACACTATTACTTCAAGTTGAGTTGTATATTTTCTAACAGCTGCAGAGCTACCTACCTGCTACCTACAAGTTATATATTACATAACAACCGCCAAAATATTAAACTATTACTTCAAGTTGAGTTGTATATTTTCTAACAGCTGCAGAGCTACCTACCTACAAGTTATATATTAGATAACAACCGCCAAACTTTTAAACTATTACTTCAAGTTGAGTTGTATATTTTCTAACAGCTGCAGAGCTACCTACCTGCTACCTACAAGTTATATATTACATAACAAACGCAAAAATATTAAACTATTACTTCAAGTTGAGTTGTATATTTTCTAACAGCTGCAGAGCTACCTACCTACAAGTTATATATTAGATAAGAGCAAAGGACTGTTCTTTGTGTGTAAACTATCAGTTAAGATGGCACTTAGTAAAATTAGTGTGTCTGAGCTAAAGCAATTACATTTTTCAACGTTGCCCATTGAAAGAAAAATGGAAATTAAAATGCTCAGGCCAACACCCATGCTTAGCCTTACCCAGGTGACAAAATGTAAAACTAGAGATTACAAAAGAGAATTCAAACCCGAGGTATATGATAAATATCCATGGATTTGTGGTTGTGAATTATCTAACAGGCTCTTTTGTTTTTATTGTCTCCTGTTTGCAAAACAAAGTGGGGAATCAAGCTGGGTAAGTTATGGGGTCGCCGATTTATCACATTTAAGTCAAAAAACCAATAAACATAATTGCTCCCAATCACATTTAAACTCCACATTAGAGTTTAATTTGCTAGGAAGGGTTGATATTCGGCAACAACTTGACAGTGCATATCGTTTGAATATTAAAAGACATAATGAGCAAGTAACCAAAAATCGCTATGTTCTTTCCAAAATAATTAACTGTATTTTATTTTGCGGCGCATTTGAGCTTGCCCTTCGAGGACATGATGAACGCGATGATTCATTAAATCCAGGCATTTTCAGAGGTCTTATAAACTTCTCAGCAGAGCTTGATGCATCTCTAAAAGAACATCTCGCTAGTGCCACTGTTTTTAAAGGAACGTCAAAAGAAATTCAAAACGATTTATTAGACTGTATGCTAACTGTTTGCCAGAACCAAATAAAGAAGGAAATCTCAAATGCAAGTTTTGTAGCAGTGATAGCAGATGAAACTACTGATGTTTCATCTGCCTTCCAATTGGTTGTTGTTTTTAGATACATTATAGGTAATGGACAACCGGTTGAGAGATTCTGGGAATTCACTAATCCAGCTGGACATGATGCAGAATCTTTAGCTACGTGTATTCAAGCTACTTTGGAAAAAGTTATAGACAACCCAGAGAAACTGATATCGCAGAGTTACGACGGTGCAAGCGTGATGAGTGGTCAGCATGCAGGTGTTCAGGCTATAATTAAACGTACCTACAAGAATGCACATTTTGTGCATTGCTATGCACATCAGCTCAATTTAATTGTCAGCCAAGCAAGCAGTCAAAATCAACAAGTTCGAGTATTTTTTTCAAATCTAAGTGACATTACTAACTTTTTTAGTAACTCGCCACAAAGGATAGCTATTCTAGATGAAACTGTTAGAAGAAGGATACCTCATGGTTCAGCCACCAGGTGGAATTTCAAGAGTCGAACCGTCAATACAGTTTTTGAAAACAAGGAACAGTTAATTGAATGCATGGAAAAAATAGAGTCAACATCGAAAAAAGAAATAGCTATAAATCAAGCAGGGGCTATTCGGCGTATGTTACAAGACTCTGTATTCGTGTTTTGGCTTACAGTTTTTCACAATATTATGCCACATGTAGATGTGTTATACAACCAACTTCAGAAAACACAAACAGATGCGGCACTTATTCGAAAACATATTAACACTTTCCAGCAGACAATGGAAAACGAAAGGAATAGAATGGACACAGTGACCATGACGATATCAGAAACAGAGGAAACATCTAGGAAAAGGAAGAGAGAAAATATTCACATTGCTCAAACTGTGGCAGCTAAAGAGATATGCGATGTTATCACAAATCAAGTAAAAGATAGATTTTCTTTTATAACTCACTACTCGGCTGTTTCTCTCCTCCAAGCGGAAAAATTTGCGGATTACGAGAAAATTTTTCCAAATCAGCTTCTTGAACAAACATCAGCGGTTTATCACACATTACAGAAAGATCGCCTGAAAACTGAACTAGGAGTAATTTACAGAAGACCAGATTTCCGAAATATGAATGGTGCCATCAGTCTTCTACAGTTTGTAATAGAAAATAACTTGGACAGTACTTTCTCGGAGACCTACAAACTGTTGCAAATTATTTCGACTATTCCCGTGACAACTGCTGAGGCTGAGAGATGTTTCTCAACTTTAAAACGAGTTAAGACATTTCTAAGGAGCACCATGACTGAGGAAAGACTGACTGCTCTAGCCATGCTCACAATTGAAAAACAATTGATCAATGACATGCCTACATTAACCGAAAATGTTATTGATTTATTTGCCTCAAAAAAAGACAGGCGGATTGACTTAATTTACAAAAATTGTACTTGAGTTATCAACATTCTGTTTTAATCTTTACCGTTGAAGTTAATTATTAAGCACTAGTGTAATAGAAATAATCTTCTTTTGTAGAAAGTAAAATGTTGGTGTATTTATATAAATGTTGCCACGGCCTTTGGCTGCATTGCCTAATATCGAACACTGGGGGCTAGGGCAACAATAATTGAGATGTGGTTTTATTTCTCTATAAAGTGGAAGGTTCTTTAAATCCAGGAATATATATATTTTCATAAATGTATATTCAAGATACTTATTATTTCGCAGCTTTGATTAATAATTTGGTTAATATATATGTTATTATATAATTTAACTGAGCATGTATATTTTAAGACTAGACATGAGTATACTGAAGAGTATGGATTCTTGTATATTAATGTAAATATTAGACATGGTCATAATATTAAATATTATAAATATATATATAAATATATATATATATATATACTTACTACTGATAATATCTTAAGAGATTAACTTAATAGTCATTTTGCAAACAGGATCTTGTTTTTATTGTCTCCTGTTTGAAAAACAAAGTGGTGATTCAAGTTGGGTGAGTTATGGTGTCGCCGATTTATCACATTTAACTCCAAAAATATAAATAATTGCTACCAATCACATTTATACTCCCCATTAGAGTTTAATTTGCTATGAAGGATTGATATTCGCCAACAACTTGTCAGTGCATATTGTTTGAATGTTAAAAAACACAATGATCAAGTAACCACAAATCATTATGTTCTTTCCAAAATTATGAATTGTATTCTATTTTCCGGCGCATTTGAGCTTTCACTTCGAGGACATGATGAACGCGATGATTCATTACATATTGGGAGACTTAAAAGGATTGTAATTTAATACTTAGTATGATAATAATAATCAGCTATACTAATAACTATTTGAAATCAATTGATTAATCATTTCATATTCTGATATTACATTGCATTTAATTAGAATTCTGTAGTGATTAATTTATTGTAACGATATTTATATTTCCTTATTATCCCACTTTAATATAAATATATTCCATATTTGAAGTCATTGCTTAATAAAGTATAGGAGTATATAAAACTATATGAAAATTAGGTACAAGTCATTTCATATGAAATTTTGTCTTCTATATGCTTGCATCGATTCTGACCTAGAAAACCTTTCCAGACGTATATGTGGATTCACACCTTCAAAAGTATTGTTAGTCTCATCATTTGTATATCATACAAGGGATAATTACTTACTTTCCTGAAGATTGAGCATATCTGAACTAAAGTACAGAATTGTTTCTCTGTCACCCCAGAGAGGTAACATGGTTATCTTGTTTGTAGAGATCTAATCTCATTAAGCGATGAAGTAAAAAATCTTTTGAAGCTTAAACTTTAACAAATGGTCCCTTTGTATATTTTATAGATATCGTGCCTGTGAGCTGTATTGGAGCATAGTATTTATATATAATTGATGTTACATTTCATAAAAATATATTTCATATCTGAGTACATTACTTTAATACAGTTTGAGTGCATGAAATCATATACAGTTGTATGCAAAAGTTTAGGCACCTCTGACAATTTCCATGATTTTCAGTTATAAATAATTGGCTGTTTGGATCAGTAATTTCATTTTGATCTATCAAATAAATGAAGGACACAGTAAAAATTCAGTAGTGAAATTAGGTTTATTGGATTAACAGAAAATGTGCAATATGCATCAAAACAAAATTAGACAGGTGCATACATTTGTGCACCCTTGTTATTTTGTTGCTTTGAATACCTGTAACTACCTAGCACTGATTAATTGGAAGAAAAAATTGGTTTGGTGAGCCCATTAAGCCTTAAACTTCATAGACAGGTGTATCCAATCATGAGAAAAGGTTTTCAGGTGGCCAATTGCAAGTTGTTCTCTATGACTCTCCTCTGAAGAGTGGCAACATGGGGGCCACAAAACAACTCTCAAATTACCTAAAAACAAAGATTGTTCAACATCATGGTTTAGAGGAAGGCTACAAAAAGCTATTGCATAGATTTAAGATGTCAGTGTCCACTGTGAGGAACATAATCAGCATGGTGAGGATATGGAAGACCACAGGCACAGTTCTTGTTAAGGCCAGAAGTGGCAGGCCAAGTAAAATATAGGATAGGCAAAGGATGATAAGAACGGTCAAAAACAGCCCACAGACCACCTCCAAAGACCTGTACTACTGGGAATATTGTTGAGGGTCTCAGGGATTCCACTCAATATCAGCAGATACTTGAGAATAATGTTGAGGAATCAGTCACAAACTTCAGTTGAAGTTACCCCCAGGCCGGGGCTGGATATTTCAAGAAGACGATGACCAAAAACACTGCTGGTTCAAATGGGTGGGGCCATTTCATGGGCGGGACTTTTGCAAAGGGGTGTGGCTTTTAAAAATGGGTGTGGCTTGTCAAAAGGGGCGTGGTTTTTAAAAAGGGGCATGTTTTTTCAAAGGGGCGTGACTTTCTAAAAGGGGCAGGGTCTTGTGCACCCCCATCCTAAAAATTCACCAGCCGCCACTGCATGCGCCCCATGTAAAACTAATTGCACGCTCCCATGCTCAGAACTCAGTAATCTTAATGCAATGCGCATGCGCGACTACTTACGCTACTTGCGTAACTGAAAAAGAGAAATCGTCAATTTACTTTTTCATACAAACAGATGCACTGTTTACTGTAAGCGGAGCTGAGGATTCCCTTATTCTATTACGCAAGTAGCGTAAGTAGTCGTGCATGCGCATTGCATTAAAATGAATGAGTTCCAAGCACAGGAGCATGCAGTTAGTTTTACATTGGGCACATGGTGAGGCTTTGATTGGCTAGAACAGAGGCCACTCAAAGCAGGAGCTTCGAACATGTTAGAGAGAGGCTGAATATAAAAGGGTAACGTAGCAGGACTACAATTTTAGATATTTAGTGTACTGATGGTTTTATTAATAAAAAAGCATATCGATATGCTAGTTAGGATAAGAGCTTTCAAAATATGTGGAGCAGTTGGACTGAATTCACCATCACTTTAAAAGGGCCTTTTGTAGGACATTGCCCTAAAGTTAACAGCTCTTTTGCAAAAAATAAAAACAAACACCCCCTAACATTACAAACCCCCACCCCCAAACCCACAAAATAGAAAAACCCTAACAAAAAAACCCTAATCTACCCATTGGCCCGAAAAGGGCATTTGTATGGGAATTGCGCTTAAAAGGGCATTCATCTCTTTTACTGCACTTAATAGGGCATTTAGCTCTTTTTCAGCCCAATAAAAAAAAAGCCCTAATCTAAAAAAAAACACCCCAAAAAACCCTAACACTAACCCCAAAATCGGTACAGTTGCTGAAGTCCGGCAAAAGATCTTCATGCCAGCGGAGAAGCATCTTCATCCCAGACGGCTCCATCTTCATCAATCGCGGGACCGGCATCTTCTATCTTCTTCATCCCTGCGGAGGCGGAACGGTCTCTGGATGCGCAAAGGTCCAGGCAGAGAACCAGGTGGAGGTCCATCAGTCAATAGGAATGAGAGCTTCTTGAATCCTATTGGCTGATTTGAACAGCCAATAGGATTTAGGCAGCTCTCATTCCTATTGGCTGATTTAAATTTTTCAGCCATTAGGAATGCAACGGTACCCCAATATAAAAGGGGTACCTTGCATTAAATCCTCAGTGTGCAGCGGTTGATTGCATGAAGAGGACTGATGGACCTCCTCCGCGCATCCACTGACCGCTCTGCCTCTGCCGGTCCTGCGATGGATGAAGATGGAGCTGTCTGGATGAAGATGCTTCGCCGCTGGGATGAAGATCTTTAGCCGTACTTCAGCAACTGTAAGTACCGATTTTGGGGTTAGTGCTAGGTGTTTTTTTGTTTTTTAGGGTGTTTTTTTTGTTTTAGATTAGGTCTTTTTTATTTTAATGGACCGAAAAGGAGCTGAATGCCCTTTTACGGGCAGTAAATGAACTGAATGCCCTTTTAAGGTCAATGCCTATACAAGTGCCCTTTTCATGGCAATGGGTAGATTAGGTTTTTTTTAGTTAGTTTTTTATTTTATTTTGTGGGTTGAGGGGGGTGGTAATGTTAGGGGGTGTTTGTTTTAATTTTTTTGCAAAAGAGCTGTTAACTTTAAGGGCTATTGGTAGTTTATTATAAATTAGGGTTTTTTTTTTTCTAATGGGAATTTTTTTATTTTTGGGGTGTGTTTTTTTAGATTAGGACTTTTTTTATTTTTAATGGGCTTTAAAAGAGCTGAATGCCCTTTTAAGGGCAATGCCCATGCAAGTGCCCTTTTTTGGGGCAATGGGTAGATTTTTTATTTTTTTATTTATTTTGTGGGTTTGGGGGGGTTTGTAATGTTATGGGGGGTTTGTTTTTATTTTTTTGCAAAAGAGCTGTTAATTTGCCCTACAAAAGGCCCTTTTAAGGGCCCTTGGTAGTTTATCATAGATAAGGCTTTTTTATTTTTTTAAAAACAGGGTATTAGAATGGGAATCATTTTATTATTTTGGATAATTTCGTTTGTTATTTATTTTGTAATGGTAGTTTTGTAATTTGTTGTCATTTTAGTATTATTTTTTTGTAATTGTAGTTTTTTTTTGTTGTAATGATATTTTTTTTTAGTGTAAGCTTAGGTTTTATTTTTATTTCACAGGTAAATTTGTATTTATTTCAACTAGGAAGTTAGTAAATAGTTATATTGTAGCTAGCTTAGGTTGTACAGGTAAGTTTGTATTTAGTTTTAAATAGGTAGTTAATAATTGTAACTTTAAGTTAGGTCTATTTTAATTATGTTAACGTTAGGAGGTGTTAGGTTTAGGGGTTAATATAGTTTAATTTAGCTAGTTGGGATGTGGGGGCGGTGGGTTAGAGGTTAATAGGTTTAGTTAGTGTTGGTGATGTGGGTGTACGGCGCTTTAGAGGTTAATAAGTTTAGTTAGTGTTGGCGATGTGGGGGTACGGCGGTTATGGGGTAAATAGCTTTATTTAGTGTTTTATTTAGTGTTGGCGATGTTGGGAACTTTAAGTTAGGTCTATTTTAATTATGTTAAAGTTAGGAGGTGTTAGGTTTAGGGGTTAATATAGTTTAATTTAGCTAGTTGGGATGTGGAGGCGGTGGGTTAGAGGTTATTAGGTTTAGTTAGTGTTGGTGATGTGGGGGTACGGCAGTTTAGAGGTTAATAGGTTTAGTTAGTGTTGGCGATGTGGGGTTCAGTGGTTTAGAGGTTAATAGCTTTATTTAGTGTCAGCAATTTGGGTGACTGCAATCGGCGGCAAATTAGTTATGTTAAGTTAAATCATTTTTTCGTATCCTTTAGTTTTTTCGGATCCATTCTTTATTTACTGTATATGCATTATTCTATTCTGAAGTTTAGAATAGAATAATGAATATGAACAAAGAATAGATCCAAAATAACAAACAGATCCGGAAAAGAGATGTAACTTAACATAAGTCATTTGCCCAAACTAATTTTTTTTTTTTGTAACTTAACTAAACTAATTTGCTGAAAAGAAATTATTTATTTAACTAATGAAAACAAATTGAAACTAAATTTTTAGCGTTGCACATGTCTAATGTGCACAGGTTAAATTGCACTGGTATTACAAGTCGAAAGTAAATGCGATCTGTTGAGCACAATCGCGATTAACACTAGAATGATTATCGTGTCCTCAGAACTGTGGTTAACTGTTTCGCAAAAAAAAGTGGCACAAAACACATCAAAAATACATTAGAAAGATACCTATGAATGGGGAGAGGAAAAAAACAGTAGATCATAAGTTCTAGAATTTGTATAAGGTGCAGACCCTGAAAAAACACATTTAAGGATTAAAGGCAAGAGAGAAAATAGAGAATATATATATTCTCATAAAAAGGCAGATATTTCAACACTCAAATAGAAAAAAAGGTATCACATAAATTTGATTAAATGATTACATATGATTTATTATGGCTATGTCCACACACGTGCATAGACTCTGCAGACAAAAACCTCCAAAAGGATGTGTCCGAGCTGTAATAAATATAATACCATAAATACAATGAAGCCATATGCATTACATGTAGAAAAACAAACAAATAAAATTAAAAAGCATGGCCAGCTTATAACCAATATATGTAGACTTACACTATGTGCATATAACCAACGCTACCTTGGATTATCAATGATAATCCATGCAAATGCGTTGCTACACCAATAGAGAAGTGGAAAAATCAAAGGCAACACCTCTCTTAGTGGGTGACCCAAAAAAAGCATAACTAGAAACTGTCACCATGAGATAAAAACTGAGGAACTATGCCAGAGATTATAGGAACATATGAATACTTAGATGCATAAAATTACAATGAAATATGCAATAATGCTTGCTGGATAAACAACACCAATACTAGAGGATAGCACCACCCATATTGGAGGTCCCAGCTACCATAGAACTTAATTAGTACTGTCACAGAGTGCAATATATATATGACCCAGAAGATGGCAGCACCCAGTTTGAAGATGTGGAGCATGACCAATCAGCACCAGTACGAAAGCTGCTAGCAGAGGACGAAAACATAGGTTAAAATGGACTGAGATGTATTTAAAAAAACCTTGTTTTTTTTTTTTTTTTAACCTATCAAAACTATATGTATAGCTGTTTGTTACTTTTCCTTTTAATTTTGTTGAATAAATTTGGACTTTTAAACTCCAAGATTGTTTTGCCGGCTTACTCCAAAATCTTTCTCTCTCTCTCTCTCTCTCTCTTTTTTTTTTTTTTTTAGAAGACAACCCAAGCTCTAGGCCCATTTTGGTATATTTAATGCCACCATTTTGCTGCCAAATGCAATCAAATAAAAAAAACAAAAACTTTTTTTTTACAAACTTTGGGGTTCTCACTGAAATTATTTACACATCACGTATGCAGTCATAACACATATTGTTGTAAAAGCTTCTCTGGGATCACCTTTGCATGGCTTTGTCATTAGAAGGCTGCTAATTGCAGATGTGCACCACACTTCCTAAATTCCTGGTAGTGAAGAGGTTAATCAGGTAGCTTTTATGGTTAAAGGGACAGTAAACACTAGAATTTTTGTTGTTTAAAAAGGTAGATAATCCATTTATTACCCATTTCCCAGTTTTGCATAATCAACACATTTATAATAATATACTTTTTACTTCTGTGATTAGCTTGTATCTGTGCCTCTGCAAACTGCCCCATATTTTCAGTTCTTTTGACAGACTTGCATTTTAAGCCAATCAGTGCTGACTCCTAGGAGCTTCATGTGCCTGAGCTCAATGTGAAACACATGAACTAGTGGTGAAAAACTGTCAAAATGCTTTCAGATTAGAGGCGGCCTTCAAGGTCTAAGAAATTAGCATATGAACCTACTAGGTTTAGCTTTCAACTTAGAATACCAAGTGAACAAAGCAAATTTGGTAATAAAAGTAAAATGGAAAGTTGTTTAAAATTACATGCCCTATTTAATTCATGAAAGTTTTTTTTTTTACTTGACTGTCCCTTTAAGTTTAGAGATTACCCTACCACCACCCACCGATCCCTACCAAATCCCTCCTAAACTACTCTTTTCCCACCCTCACCCATACTGGGCACCACAATCTTAGTATCATGATCCAGCCTAGAATTGAACCTAGGACCTCTTTCTATTGCTGCTGCTGTTTTTTCACAGGCAGTTGTCTTACCTCTTTGCCACCAAATGGCTTGATCACAGGCTAAGAATATTGGGTTTTTCTATTTGCAGCAACTTTGGCTCTCTGGCTCCACCTGCTTACCAGCTGAAACAAATAATTTAATGAGCAGCATGCTATATTTGTGAGGTTTGCTTGCAGTTCTGGGCCTTGACATTGAGTGTTATACTCTGATAGACCCTCTGGGCCTGTTTCCTGAGTGAAATACAGATTTGTTGGATTTCCTGGTGCCTGATTTCTGCTTCATTTTGTGACTACTCTTCTGGATATTCCCTTGGCACTGTGTTTTGTTTTTGGACTGATTTCCTGGCAATTGATCTTGGCTAATCCCCTGATATTTCCTAAGGACTGCCTCAGGTACTTTTGCTTGCTTGTTACCTGTTACTACAGAGTTCCAGTTTGCAGTCTATGCAAGTTTCCTGTCAGTTATTACAAAGATCTGCATTCCTGCCTGTTACTACAGAGTTCCAGTCTACAGCATATGCAAGTATCCTGCCTGTTATTACAAAGATCTGAATTCCTGCCTGTTATTACAGAGTTCCAGTCTGCAGCATATGCAAGTATCCTGCCTGTTATTACAAAGATCTGCATTCCTGCCTGTTACTACAGAGTTCCAGACTCCAGTCTACAGCATATGCAAGTATTCTGCCTGTTGTTACAAAGACCTGCATTCCTGCCTGATACTACTGAGTTCCAGTCTACAGCCTATAGACTTTGCCTTATCTAATATGCATATCTCTGCATTGCTAATTATCCTATCAATAAAACCATCACCTTTTATTTCCTTAAACCTTGTACCTGTTTAATTATGCCAAAAAGGAAAAACTCACGCAGACAAAACACAACTTTAACCCCAGAACCTGACACCTCTGCACAACAGCTCCCAACTCCTGAACCTGCTCCCTTGCAGAGTATGACACTTAGGTACTGCAGACAGTCTGCCAATGTTAAGTTTTAGGGCATTTTTTTCTGCAGTGTAGGGTTATCCCTCTTACCCTCCCACCTTCCTGATAACCCCTAACAGCACTTTAACCCTCCCCCCTCTAACTAGTATTAGCTATCTTAGCTACTGGCAGCTGTCGGCCAGTAACCAGTTCATATAAGTTTTCACCATTTTTATTTATTTATTTTTTAATAATAATAAAAAAAAATTCTGTAGTGTAGCAGCCTCTCCCTCCCCCCACCAAGTGATGTTCTGTATGGTCCCCTCTCCCAACACATTTTCTGTAGGTAGTGGATCACTCTCTTTTTTTTTTTCTCTCTTTTTCCGCCAGCTCATAACTGGTGTTTCTGGCAAGCCTGCAGGCCCTCAAGGCCATCCAGAGCTTGATAAATTGGCCCCTAAACCTTTTTCACAAATGGTAGATATTGAGGGCTATTTAATTTTCCTGTGAACCCATATCTTAAATGTTTAGTCTGACAAGCAACCACATATATTTACCAAGTTCCCACTCTAACTACTACATTTCAAAACCTACTTGAAGCATATATTTATCATTATAATAACATGTGACTTATTTTTCTCTTAACAGATAATTTTAACTCCATTGTTACACCACATTTTTAAATTTCAACTCAAAAGAGAACTGTACTACATTGTTAGTCTCCCTAATAAATGTCTGATAGTAATAAGAAATGTTCACAATTATTGAATAGAATGTTTACATCATGAAATAGGATGATTAAGATATGTGAACTTCATTGGTTGTCTCAACCTCAGGTTGCGTCAGGCTGAGCGTGTCTGCAGATAAGGCACATAGTGATGGTCCTGGGAGACAACTACCACTGTGTGATCCATAGTCTGCATGCTGATTTGAAGACCAAAGTCGTGAAAAGGATTCAGGAAGGTAAGTACGTCAAAGTTTTCGAGCTGTTCGTCAAGGCTTATCGGGAGAAGAAGATGGCCAAAGATGGTATGGGCTGAAGAGAGTAAAGAGGCCGGATTCCTTTGAAGAGTGGCATCATTGTTTCATGAGTCCTTACCCCCAGCTACCTAGGGGGATGACCCGGTCAAGAATTGGCTATCTTGAAGTACATGGATACCATTTATAGTATTCCAAGGAAACACAGTGAAGAAGCATTGAGAGAATATGATATGAGTTTTTGGAGGAAGTTGTCAGGTAATCTTTTACTAAACTTTGGTGCAATTGATAAGCACCTATGGTCAATAATTGGTCAAAGCGGTCTCCTTCCCCAGTGCCCGGGCAAGCTTCCTCACTTTCAACAATGGGGCACAGGTGTGGTGTGCTGGAAGTATCAGGACAAGTGTCAGGTTACGTGTATATACCTTTATATGTGCTCACTACTCCCTATAAAAAGCCCCTCCTCTAGCAACTCATCGCTAGGTAATTTGTTCAGTTTGACTAAATGTCTATAGTGAATTGTGTCTAGCCAGTCTCTTGAGAACCTAATTTGCATTTAAAGAAATTTACAACTAAGCTTAACATTATAGCTGCCAGTTTACAGCAACCGGATTCTACAATTAACAGTTCCTCTGTTAATCTTGTTACCTTTTACTTTAACAGTGTATCTAATTCCAGCAGGAACAAGAGCTTGACTGTTCCTCCCAGCAAACAGTTTCACCAGTCTGCAGCACTGCACTTCACCCTCATTCAGTGTATTCCACACAGCACCTGGAGCCTGTCTCATCATCAGACGCAGTCTGTTACAGGCATTTGAGTGAAGTACATGGAGTAACGGTAACCTTTTTATAATATTAAAACAGAATCTGCCTTTTGGATTTATAACTGAAGACTTATGGTAATTACTAACAGTAACTTATAACTGCATGAGACTTTTAATAGTACAACTTGCCTAATTGAAGTCATGCTTTCAGCAATTCATTAATAAACCAAAAAGACTGTATTTGCATAGAATCTGTGAAGTGTTGAATTTACTTGCATATGTATGGACTGTTTATTATAACATCATTGTAAAGAAGGTTCATTGTGGCTTTATTACTCTGCTAACTAACAGCTATGCATGCAATTCATCTGCTTCTTACTAACTTGAGAATTTAACTATTTCACCTCCATTTGACATGTGCTCTCAGTATATTATTCAAAGAATTACTCCTGCTTAAGCTACAGTTTACTAAGTATTAATACTGTTTGGAATTACTTGTTGAAGGGTTATATATTTCAAAACAGAACTACCTTACAAATATAACAACTTAAACTATTGTGATTTATAGGGATCTAAATTTGGGATTCAAATCTCAGATTTCCCTATCTAGGCTTAAGACTAAGTTGTCATCCCCCAGTCAATGAGCAAAACAAGACTCCTAAGAAAATCTAATGAGTCAAGGTTTGGTGGGTGGTATAATTAATTAAATATTAGTTTGCACATGTAATCCATATTCCTTATAAAATAATCCTTACATATTACCTAGCCAATAAAAAAGAAATAAACTACCTAAGCACTCCTATGGATCTTACTGAATTATCTAACAGAGTGGGTGCTATGGCACAGAATATGGATTTAATGCTCCAGGGTCTTAGAGATATACAGTCAGAACATGAGCGTTTAAGGAAGTTTATTAATGATCATATGTCTCAAAAAGGCACTCCAGTGGATAATTAACCACAGGTTGCAGCTCCAGAAAAATTTTCAGGCTTAAGAGAAAACTTCAGAGACTTTAAAAATTCATGTACTTTATTATTTTCATTAAAGCCTAGAACTTATCCTAATGAGAAAATAAAAGTTCTGACTGTGATATCTTATTTATCCGGCAAACCAAGGAAATGGGCAAATTCCTTTTATGAAAAGAATGATCCCATATTGAATTCGCTGGATTCATTTTTTGAAGCAATGAATGTCCTGTATAAAGACAGAGACAAACAAAATACAGCTGAATCCTCCATTAGAGCACTCCGTCAGGGTAAGAGGCCTGTGCAGGAGTACATTACGGATTTCAAGGGTTGGGCACCTGATACAGAATGGAATAGTGCCGCCCTGAGGAACCAATTTCGACTTGGATTGTCTGACCAAATAAAGGATTAATTGGCACGTACTGAGATACCGACGGATTTGGAGGCTTTGATACTACTATGCATTTCTATTGACAGACGCTTGAGAGAAAGAAGGTCTGAAAGGACATCCTCAGACCATATTTTTAAAAGATCTTATTCCTACATCCCCACTCCTGTTAACAGGAGTACTGAGGAACCGATGGAAGTCGCCTTTGTCAGGGGCCCATTAAAGGCCGAAGAAAAGGCTAGACGTCGTGTCCGTAATCTTTGTCTCTACTGCGCTGCAAAGGATCATTGTGTTAAGGACTGTCCTATCCTACAAAGATCTAAGAAGGGTAAGATAACAAATCCAATACCTCTTGTTAGGTCTAAAACCTAATTTTCTTCACATTTATCTTTTCCTATCTCCCTACAGTGGGACGGCAACTTGTAACCTCACGAGCAGTGATTGATTCTGGAGCAACTGGAAACTTTATTGATTATGATTTTGTGCACTTTCACCGTATTCCTTTAATAAAGAAAGAATTTTTTTTTTTGTGGATGGTTCTTTAATAAAATCTGGTCCTATAACTCACCATACTATACCCCTTACACTGACAGTAGCTTCAAAACATATTGAGTCATGTGTTTTTGATGTTATATCAACTCCGCTTTGACTTGTGATTTTAGGTCTTCCCTGGTTAAGATCACACCAACCAACTATTCATTGGTCTAATAATTCCATAAACTTCGACTCTAAACATTGTTTAGAAGTGTGTAATCCCAATCTAACTCGTAGTATTATGAAAATTTCCAAGGCTGACATTCCATCCTGTTATTCTGATTTCTTAGATGTTTTTGATAAGAAAGAGGCACAGAGTCTACTACCCCATAGACCCTATGATTGCCCCATTGACCTGCTTCCTGGATCCTCAATACCATATGGTCGTATTTATCCCATGTCAGAACCTGAGCTTAAGAATTTGAAGGAATACCTTGATGAAAATTTAAAGAAAGGTTTTATTAGACCATCAAAATCACCTGCCGGTGCAGCTATGTTTTTCGTCAGAAACAAAGATCAAAGTCTCAGACCAATTATTGATTATAGAGAGCTAAATAACCGTACGAAGAAGAACAGGTACCCACTACCGCTCATACCTGAGCTCATAGAGAGACTCAGAGGTGCTACAATATACACCAAGTTAGATCTGAGGGGCGCATATAATCTCGTCAGGATGAGGAAGGGGGACGAATGGCTGATGGCCTTCCATACTAGGTACGGTTTATTCGAATATAGAGTGATGCCTTTTGGGCTTTGTAATGCCCCCGCCACCTTTCAGTGTTTCATGAATGACGTTTTCCATGATCTCTTAGATGTCTCAATGGTAGTATACTTAGATGACATCCTCATTTATTCTGAGACTCTTCAGCAGCATGTGAAAGATGTACTTGAGTTTCTCTCCAGATTAAGAACTAATTCTTTATACGCAAAGGCAGAAAAGTGTATTTTTCAGACGGACACCATCTCCTTCTTGGGTTATAAGATCTCCCCATCTGGAATATGCATGGAAAATGACAAAGTCAAGGCCATTATGGATTGGCCAATACCAGAGTCAAAGAAGGAAGTTCAGAAATTCCTAGGCTTTGCTAATTTCTACAGACGCTTCATCCAAGGATTTTCATCTATAGTTAAACCTCTTACATCTCTTACTAAGAAGGATTGTAAATACACTTGGAATCCACAAGCACATCAAGCTTTTCTTTCATTAAAGGAAAGTTTCATTACAGCACCCATTTTACAATTCCCAGACCCAGCACTCCAATATATTTTGGAGGTGGATGCTTCAGACTATGCCATTGGGACTGTTCTTTCTCAAAGACGCACTTCTTCTGATACTTTGCATCCAGTTTCATATTTCTCAAGGCTCATGAATAATGCCGAATGTAACTATGCCATAGGGGAAAAGGAACTGCTTGCCATTAAAGCTTCATTGGAATTTTGGAGGCATTTATTAGAGGGCACGGAAACACCAATAATCATATACACAGATCACAGAAACTTACAGTATTTAAAATCAAATAAAACATTGAGTTCTAGGCAGGTTCGTTGGAGTTTATTTCTCTCTAGATTTAACTATGTGATCACATACAGACCTGGTATTAAGAATTTGAAGGCTGATACCTTATCACAAAGAGATCCAAGACCTGCTCGCAATGACTCCCCTAGCCCCATCATTCCTTTGGAATGTTTTATTGCTCTCACTACATATGGTTTCAATCATATAAAGACTCATCAAGCAAGAGATATTTCAAGTAGATCTTTACCTTTAACAACTTCTACAGAAGGTCTCCTGTACCATAATGAGAAACTATATATACCTCCTAATCTTAGAAACAAAATACTTAAATCAGCTCATGACTCTCTTCTCTCTGGTCATCCTGGAATACGGAAAACCCTACATCTTTTACAGAGGGATTTTTGGTTGCCAAAAATGGAAAAAACAGTGTGCGACTACATCAAATCCTGTGCTATATGTTGTACTTCAAAAAATCCAAAGAATCGTCCTTATGGTTTACTAATGTCCATGCCCATTGCAGATAGACCATGGCAAAGCATTGCAATGGACTTTATTGTTGAATTGCCATCTTCTTCAAACTATAATACAATTCTTGTAGTGAATGACTTATTCTCTAAAATGGTTCATTTTGTACCCCTTTCAGGATTACCAACAGCCCAAGAAACTGCTCAAGTATTCTTAAACAACATCGTCAAGCTCCATGGTCTACCTGACTCTGTTACCACCGACAGAGGTTCACAGTTCACCTCTAAATTTTGGTCACAACTTTGTAAGACTTTACAAATTGATAGGCGCTTATCCAGTGCTTATCACCCCCAGACGAATGGACAGACAGAACGTACCAATCAAACCTTGGAGCAATACTTGCGTTGTTTCTGTACTGTCCAACAAAACAATTGGAGTTCTTTATTACCCACTGCAGAATTCGCTTTTAACAATACCGTTAATATCTCCAGTAAACTTACCCCATTCTATGTGAATTATGGTTTTCACCCATCTTATCATCTGGCAAAAAGATCTGAAAGCACATCTCCTCTTGTAAATGATACCATAAACATTATTGCACAGGGGTTTTCTGTTCTCAAGGACATTCTACAGCAAGCTCAAGAAAAACTAAAATTTTATTATGACCTTAGAAGAACTCCTGCACCAGAATACAAAATAGGTGATTTGGTTTGGCTATCAACTAAGTTCTTGAGACTCCAGGTCCCCAGTAAAAAACTCAGCAGTTTATTCATTGGGCAATTTCCAATATCTAAAGTCATAAACTGCAATGCTGTCACCTTACAGTTACCTCCATCCTACAAATGTCACCCTACCTTTCATGTTTCTTTGTTGAAGCCTTATTATCCAGTAAGAGGACAAAGCCGGTCATTCAATGACATAGTAGTACCTCCAGATGACTCTCTGTATGAAGTTGAAACCATCCTTGACTCCCGTTATTTCAAAGGAAAATTGGAATATCTTGTAAGATGGAAAGGATATAGTTCAGATGAGGATTCATGGGAACCTTCCATTAATTTGTCGGCTCCTCGTCTAGTCTCTCTTTTTCATAGACGTTGTCCTGAACGCCTGAAGCCTTGATCCGCTGAGCGGCTCTTTTTGAGGGGGTGTACTGTCAGGTTACGTGTATATACCTTTAAATGTGCTCACTACTCCCTATAAAAGGCCCCTCCTCTAGCAACTCATTGCTAGGTAATTTGTTCAGTTTGACTAAATATCTATAGTGAATTGTGTCTAGCCATTCTCTTGAGAACCTAATTTGCATTTAAAGAAATTTACAAGTAAGCTTAACATTATAGCTGCCAGTTTACAGCAACCGGATTCTACAATTAACAGTTCCTCTGTTAATCTTGTTACCTTTTACTTTAACAGTGTATCTACTTCCAGCAGGAACCAGAGCTTGACTGTTCCTCCCAGCAAACAGTTTCACCAGTCTGCAGCACTGCACTTCTCCCTCATTCAGTGTATTCCACACAGCACCTGGAGCCTATCTCATCATCAGACGCAGTCTGTTACAGGCATTTGAGTGAAGTACATGGAGTAACGGTAACCTTTTTATAATATTAAAACAGAATCTGCCTTTTGGATTTCTAACTGAAGACTTATGGTAAATACTAACAGCAACTTATAACTGCATGAGACTTTTAATAGTACAACTTGCCTACTTGAAGTCATGCTTTCAGCAATTCATTAATAAACCAAAAAGACTGTATTTGCATAGAATCTGTGAAGTGTTGAATTTACTTGCATATGTATGGACTGTTTATTATAACATCATTATAAAGAAGGTTCATTGTGGCTTTATTACTCTGCTAACTAACAACTATGCATGCAATTCATCTGCTTCTTACTAACTTGAGAATTTAACTATTTCACCTCCATTTGACATGTGCGCTCAGTATATTATTCAAAGAATTACTCCTGCTTAAGCTACAGTTTACTAAGTATTAATACTGTTTGGAATTACTTGTTGAAGGGTTATATATTTCAAAACAGAACTACCTTACAAATATAACAACTTAAACTATTGTGATTTATAGGGATCTAAATTTGGGATTCAAATCTCAGATTTCCCTATCTAGGCTTATGACTAAGTTGTCATCCCCCAGTCAATGAGCAAAACAAGACTCCTAAGAAAATCTAATGAGTCAAGGTTTGGTGTGAGACTGGGTGGTATAATTAATTAAATATTAGTTTGCACATGTAATCCATATTCCTTATAAAATAATCCTTACACAAGTAATTTGATCATGGCTCCACCTGTTCCTTTTGGCACATCTGTAAACATTGTGAAGGCACCCATCCATGGACAGAATGTGTCCAGAGGAAGGACCTTCCAGGAGACTGAAGCAGTGCAAGTGGCTTTTCTGCAGCTAATGATAGTAACCCAGCTGAGGTAGGCCACAATTGAGCGCTGAACAGTCAAATGGCATGCTTGCTACGGGATAGGTTGCATGAAGGTTTTGTCATCCCAGTCTCAGGTAAGGTGGTGCGTTTGCAAGTTGACTGGGACTTAAAGTCTGCATACCAACATCCTGCAGTGGTAAAGGAGAAGCTGGCCAAGAAGGTTGCATTAAACCGTGTGTCAGGCTCCTTTATAGAGATGGCTATACCAGAGTTAGTGATTTCCACATTCGTTGTGGTGCCCTAGCAGGAACAGGGTAAGTAACATCTGATTCAAATTTTCTTTTTTCCCAACAGGCATTCTGTCAGCGATTCATTCAGAAAAAAAATCAGTCTACCAGGAACGTACAACAGCTCAGTGGCTTGTTCTAAAGTCTCCCTAAGGGTGATGGGGGAAACCAGACGTGAACTCCTTGCACAATGTGTTTAGAGGGATATGGCTGCACCTCACTGATGAGGCCCATAGAAGGCCAAGACAATTGTCTGGGGTTGCAGTTTCCCTTGTTCAGAGTAGAATTGCCTGGTATTTCAGGTCTGGGCTGACCTTATTAGGCGGAATCAGATTCATATACCTCAGGATAGTTTTCCTCTGTGAAAAGTACAATTGGGAAAAAAGAAGCTACTCCCAGGTGGTAACCGGGCCATAGCACAAGCCACTGTTCTGTTCCTGACAGATTGCTTCTCTTTCTGTATGATTCTGTCAATGATGCAAGTTCATTACCAGTTCTTTGATAAGTCACTTCAGCTGGTGCAAACGGTTGGATGGGGTGCATTGATGGTGAAGTTGGATATAGAGTCAGCTTTAAATTTGCTCCCTAATCACCCTTCATTGTTTAGACTTATGGGTTGTTGGTTTGAGGGGTCTTACTATGTTGACAGGTGTCATCTGATGGGCTGTGCTATATCCTGGGCTTATTTGAAGCCTTCAGCACTTTTATTCACTGCACCGTGGCTACGGCAGCTAGAGCTGATCGGATAGCACATTATTTTGATGACTTCCTGATGGTAGGACATCCTCAGTCTTCAAACTGTGCAGCCTTGATGTAGCGGATGAGACCATTGATGATGAAGTTCAGAGAGGCATTGCACCTGCCTTTCTTTCCTCTGGATCGAGATTAACTCGGGAACCATGCAGTTTTTTGTTTTTTTGTGAGGTGGTGGGGGATTATTTGTAGAATGGTGTGGAGTTTTTTTTTCTAAGATAAAGTCAATTTAGGTCAAAGCTGTCAGCCGTATAGAGTCAGTCCAGGATTAGGCCCAACTGCTAGAGTGATAATTGAAACACACGCTAGCACACTGAGAGAAAACCAGGACGTGACCCACTCAGGAAAGAATAAACAGTTAGTATGCAGGAAAAGAAAACTGTGTACTCACAGATGATGCAGGGTCAGGAAACAGGTTCAGTACAATGTACAAAAACTTAAAAGCAGGCTGAGGATGTTCCGTTAGAGTGGTCAGGCAAAGCAGAGGTCAGTATTACTTTAAAGCAGGAAGAGGATGATTCATTAGAGTGGTCAGGCAAAGCACATGTCAGCAGGGACGGACTGAGACCAACAAGGGCCCCCGGGCAAAAGTGTGGCAGGGCCCCCCACCTCCCCTTTGCTCCACCTACCTACCTCCTCATCTCCACCTCCTACCCTATTGCCCCTCCCATTTCCAGTGCCCCTCCCACCTCATATGCCCCTCCCCATCATGTTTTTACTTGCCATATAAAGAGACAATTTTTTCCTTAAAGTCATTACACATACACCTGACTCACACAAGCACGGCACACACACACACCTGACTCACACAAACACTGCGCACACACATCTGACTCAGACAAACACTGCACCCACACACACATCTGACTCGCACAAACACTGTGCACACACATATCTGACTCACACAAACACTGCACACACACACACCTGACTCACACAAACACTACACACACACCTGACTCACACAAACACTGCACACACACACCTGACTCACAAACACTGCACACACACACCTGACTCACACAAACACTACACACACACACACCTGACTCACACAACCACTGCACACACACACATATCTGACTCACACAAGCACTGCACCCACACACACATCTGACTCACACAAACACTATACACACACACATATCTGACTCACAAACACTGCACCTACACACACATATCTGACTCACACAAACACTGCACACACACACATATCTGACTCACACAAACACTGCACACACACACACATCTGACTCACACAAACACTGCACACACACTCATCTGACTCACACAAACACTGCACACACACTCATCTGACTCACACAAACACTGCACACACACACATCTGACTCACACAAACACTGCACACACACTCATCTGACTCACACAAACACTGCACACACACACATCTGACTCACACAAACACTGCACACACACACACACACATCTGACTCACACAAACACTACACACACACATCTAACTCACACAAACACTGAACACACACATCTGACTCACACAAACACTGCACACACACACACCTGACTCACAAACACTGCACACACACACCTGACTCACACAAGCACTGCACCCACACACACATATCTGACTCACAAACACTGCACCTACACACACATATCTGACTCACACAAACACTGCACACACACATATCTGACTCACACAAACACTGCACGAGCACAAACACATCTGACTCACACAAACACTGCACACACACACACATCTGACTCACACAAACACTGCACACACACTCATCTGACTCACACAAACACTGCACACACACACACACATCTGACTCACACAAACACTGCACACACACTCATCTGACTCACACAAACACTGCACACACACACATCTGACTCACACAAACACTGCACACACACACATCTGACTCACACAAACACTACACACACACATCTAACTCACACAAACACTGCACACACACACACAAACACATCTGACTCACACAAACACTGCACACACACCTGACTCACACAAACACTGCGCACACACCTGACTCACACAAACACTGCGCACACACACCTGACTCACACAAACACTGCGCACACACACCTGACTCACACAAACACTGCGCACACACACCTGACTCACACAAACACTGCACACACACCTGACTAACACAAACACTGCACACACACACACATCTGACTCATAAACGCTGCACACACACATCTGACTCACAAACACTGCACACTTCTGACTCACAAACGCTGCACGCACACACACACATCTGACTCACAAACGCTGCACACACACATCTGACTCACAAACACTGCACACACACACACATCTGACTCACACACACACCTGACTCACACAAACACATCTGATTCACACAAACACTGCACACATCTGACTCACACACACACCTGATTCACACACACACATCTGATTCACACAAACACTGCACACACACACACATCTGACTCACACACACACCTGACTCACACAAACACATCTGATTCACACAAACACTGCACACACACACACATCTGACTCACACACACACCTGACTCACACAAACACATCTGATTCACACAAACACTGCGCACACAAACACATCTCACTCACACACTGCACACACATCTGACTCACACAAACACTGCGCACATACACATCTGTCTCACACACCACAAACTCTGTAACACCCCCCACACAAACACTACACACACCTGAATCACACACCAAACACTGCAACACACACACACACCACACAAACATTACCCTACATGCACTGAAACAGATATTTGACTACAGAACAAGATCCATACTCTGCATCATCCTAAATTACTTATTTATTTAATTTGTTTGTCCTATTTTATAGGTACTTTTCCAAAAGTAGACAGAGGCAAGCAAGTAGGGGTTAAAGCCCTGAATCAAGTGTGTGATAAAAGTTATAACAATCATGCTAAAAGAGATGAAAGATTAAAAGGACTTTTGTGTCTTACAAGCCAGCTGTAGTCAGCCCTCTGTCTATTTAGATGAAAGAATCTGCCTTCTCTTCTCTGTGAGATAGCATCAATCATAGGCAAAGTACTTTGCAGTGATGGTCCATGTGGAACTTTACTTAGTGAGCTGTGAAACTACTGGTGCTGCCCTATTTATTGGCCCCCTCATACAAAATGCTTAACTTTAACCCCTGCAAAGCAGAAAAAAATATTGTACCAATGCATGACAGAAATCTGGAACTAGCCTGCATTTGTTTATAGGAGCAACTTTAAAGCAGTGTTCAAGTTGTTCCTTAAAACGTTATTGCAATTAGCAGAGCCTTGTTTTTAAACTGTGAGATAAGCAGCAGTTTACATTAGATTTTTTTAAAAACAAAGATAAACAAAGCTAAGGCTCTTACCCTAAAGCAGTTCAGATGATAACCTGCAGACACAGACAGCTGCCTTTTGAACTACAGAGGACGCTTTCTGGTTGACTAGGCAACAACCAAGCCTCCTCCCCCATCTGTGACTCACAACAGAAAACGTGAAGCTCAACACACTGACAGATAGGGATATAACCGGAAGCTGCTAAGTATTGGTTTTGTAAAGCAGCATTACAGTGTTATTTTGCTGTATGTGCCTGCACCCAAAGCTCAGTAGGTTTAGAGGCAGACATTGTAATAAAACATTTAGGGTGTTAGTAGAAAGACTGTTTTCTAAAATCTAACTGAAAAATAAATGGTTCTAACATTAACATATAGGGAATATGAACAACGAACAAGTAACATATATTATGAGCAGATTACAACTTGAAATCATGAATGATTTGTCCCATTGCACTGACAGCATGAACGAGTGTGGTGTTTTGTACAGCTGCCCGGGTGCCGTGATCATAAGGTTGAGGGTTCTCCTGTACATAAAGGGAGGTGACGGTGAGCAGTGGTGAAGCAATCAGAACCAGCAAGTTAACAAAAAATATCTGCTTCTTACCACATTCTCCCTCAAGTAAACACGGATCCAGCACTATAACAGCTCCTAACAGTGCAGCTCACGCCTCACAGGAGACTTGCAGATCATCATCTGCTCCACCCACTTCCTCTGTCTCCTCAATTCAAAACCGTGCACGCAGCACTTGGTTACTGCCTGCGCACGGGAAATAAACTTTTATATGAAATAATTCTAGAAATCAATATCTTCTCAGAGCTTTTCTTAGGTCGCCCCCAAAAAGAATTTGCAGCCAAAAATAAAGGTTCATGTAAAATAATTATAATAATATAAAAAAAATCCTTAACGCAGTATGATGCAACTGCTTGCAGTGGTTGGGAAGGGCCCTCTCAAAGAAGCCGGGCCCTCGGGCAAGGGCCGAATTGCCCGACTTGTCAGTCCGCCCCTGCATGTCAGTATCACTTTAACGCAGGAAGAGGATGATCCGTTAGAGTGGTCAGGCAAAGCAGAGGTCAATGTCCCTTTAAGCAGGTTTAAGGATTCGGCAATAGAGTGGTCAGGCAAAGCAATGGTCAATTTCCCTTTAAGCAGGTTTAAGGATTTGGCAATAGAGTGGTTAGGCAAAGCAATGATCAATGTCCCTTTAAGCAGGTTTAAGGATTTGGCAATAGAGTAGTCAGGCAGGCAATGTTTAAAAGTACCTTTAAGCAGGTTTAAGGATAAGGCACTCACGGTCAGTATAGGAGCAAGGAAGCGAAATCCGACAAACGGGCACCAGAGAGAAGTCCCGCTGGAGATTTAAAGATCTGTGACGTGTAGGGGGCGTGGCACAGGAAGGCTGCGTCATGTTACTAGGCAGCGTGACACAGCGAAGACAGAGAGAGAGATCTGGGAGCCGCAGCGACACGGAAATGATCGGATCATGAAAAAAGCCCTACAAAAAAAAAAGGCATAAGGAATATTGCTATAGTTTAGTTTTAGTGTAGGTTTTTAATTTAGATTTTTTTTTATTGTTTTTGTTTTTTACTTGGGGGTTTAGAATAGCCATAACTGTTTTTTTAGATGTAGTAATTTGCTTTTTTATTCTGTACTGTTAGCTTTTTTCTGTAATGTTAGGTTATTTTATTTTTCAGGTAAGGATAGTTTTTTTAAGGTAAGGCTAAGTGTTTTTTTGTAAGATTAGGGTAGGTTTCTTTGTAGGGTAAGTTTAGATTTTCTTGGGGTAACTTAGGGGGTGTTAGGTTAGGGGGCTAGCTGGTTAGGGGTTTAGATGTTTGTGGGTATTTTTTTTCTGTTGGGGTGTGGTAGTTTAGGGGTTAATAGAGTAGAGGGGACTTTGCAGTGGTCTATGTTGCAGGATAGGGGTTAGTGGAGTAGCACAATGCAGACTTAGCCAATCAGTGCTTACTCATAAATAACTCCACGGGAGTGAGCACAATGTTATCTATATGACACACATTAACTAGCGCTGTCTAACTGTGAAAACTGTCGAAATGCAGGACTTCAAGGGCTTAGAAATATGAGCATACCTAGATTTATCTTTCATCAAAGAATGCCAATAGAACAAAGCACATTTGATGATAAAACTTAATTGGAAAGTTGTTTAAAATTGCATGCCCTATCTGAATCACAAAAGTTTAATTTTGACTAGACTGTCCCTTTAAAGCAGGGGTGTCCAAACTTTGCTCTCCAGAGGTTTTGGAACTACATTTCCCATGATGCTCAGCTAGATAAAATGCTGGCTGAGCAGCATTTTATCTAGCTGAGCATCATGGGAAATATAGTTCCAAAACCTCTGGAGAGCAAAGTTTGGACACCCCTGCTTTAAAGACTCACAAGAGCGCGCTTCCATAGGCTCCAATGGGAGCCTTGTTCTCATGCCGTCAGACACGGCATAAGAACTAGCACAGTAAAGGGGGTAAGTTTCACAGCAATGGACAGCAAAGTGTAAATAAATATGTATATGCTTATATACAGTACATATATATTTATGTGTTAATATGTGTATATAAATATATTAACACATAAATATATATATTCATATACATATATTTTTACAGGGAACACACAGTTCCCATAGACCGCAATTTAAAGGCACTTTTCAGTGCTGTTTTTTTTTTTCCTAAAATCCCACACCCACCAACTTTAAAGCCTGATAACTGCTTTGTGCAGTATTTTTTAAATGCTACTTTTTTATTATTTAATAAGCACTACACACTAAATTAGGGGGCAATTGGGGGACATTTAGGAAATTAATCAGAGGTCTGACCTCTGGTCAATTTTCTGAGCTCTAATTGCTACCGCGAGCTAGCTGTAGCAATAACCAGTCACTTGTAATAGCTGGTTATTTATCACACACACGCAAATCGGCGAATTTGCCCATTTGCGGGTGCGTGATAAATTAACGCTCCAATTGTAATCTAGCCCTTTATGTTTAAAAATAATACAAGGACAATTTTAAAAGTGGATATATCGCAATTGATGAACTTCTACAGAAATCTTCTGCTTTCTGAATATTGTATTTGTCAGCAACTACACAAATGCATTAAAATCCTGATTGTATAAATGTAGTAGAACTTTGTTAGATATAGCAAAAAAAATATTTTATATAAAACTAATCAGATATCTTTATTATGAATTTCTTTATTAAAGTACTAAGGCACAAACAATGAGGGTATTTGAACTACTTTGAGGAATCCATAATGGTGTGCTATACAATTACAACTTCTATTATCTAATTTACTTTATTCTCCTTGTATGCTTTGATGAAAGGCATACCTTAGGTAGGCTCAGGAGCAGCCGTGCACTACTGGGAGCTAGCTGCTGATTGATGACTACACATATGCCTCTCGTCAATTGGTTTACTTAATGGGGTCCATTTATCATTGTGCGGATGGACATGATCCGCTATAGCGAACCATGTCCGCCGCACATCAATAATATAGCATATGCTTTCGGCATTTATCAATGCACCAGCAGTTCTTGTGAACTGCTGGTGCAATACCGCCCCCTGCAGATTCCCGGCCAATCGGCCGCTAGCACAGGGTGTCAATCAACCCGATCAGAGCAGGAGGACAGGTTATGGAGCAGCGGTTTTTAGACCGCTGCTTCTAAACTTGTGTTTCTGGCGAGCCTGAAGGCTCGCCGGAAACACGGGGCATGTTCGGAGCTTGATAAATAGACCCCAATGTGTTCAGCTAACTTCCAGTAGGGAAAATCTGCTCCTTCAACAAACAATATCAAGAGAATAAAACACATTTGGTAATAGAAGTGGAATTGAAAATGATGTAAAATGGTATGCTCCATCTAAATCATGAAAGAACAAAACAATTGTTTTTCATGTTTTTTTAAAACACAAGACCAATACGGATGCGTAAGGAACCCTGCTGGTCACTTCAGTTCATTTAGATCCATTCAGCACAACTTTATCGCTATATCTCTCAGACAGTTGATTCTCATTGTGCTTATAATTGTAGTAAATCTCATCCTCTTTGTACAAGTTACCTATGGGGCAGTGTATCAAAAGCTTTTAATCTTATTTTCAAGTATGCAGTTCTGAATATAATAGCTGTATTATGTAAATATTGCCTAAATTATATATTGTTTTTAAACCTAGTCCCATCCCCTCTCAAAGCTGTCAGATTTTAAAGATGCAAATATTACAAAATTAAAACTATTCCAAAATCCAAACCTTTTCTGGTCCCAAGCAGTTTGGATAAGGGTTGTCTACCTGAATTATCAAGCCTCCTGAAATCACATAAAGTTAGCAAACTTGTTTGGTAATGGGACCAACTTGTACTATTGGGGCCTATCTATCAAGCTCTGAGCGGAGCTTGAAGGCCCGTGTTTCTGGCGAGTCTTCAGACTCGCCAGAAACACAAGCTGCTCCATAACCCTGTCCGCCTGCTCTGATGAGGCGGACAGGAATCACTGGAAATCAACCCGATTGAGTACGATTGGGTTGATTGACACCCCCCTGCTGGCGGCCGATTGGCCGCGAGTCTGCAGGGGGCGGCGTTGCATCAGCAGCTCACAAGAGCTGCTGGTGCAATGCTGAATACGGAGAGCGCATTGCTCTCTGCATTCAGCAATGTCTGTCCGACCTGATCCGCACTGTCGGATCAGGTCCGACAGACTTATGATAAATAGGCCCCATTGCCTCTACTATTTGTTACTGTCTGGAGTATGAAGAAGAAAATTAAATTAAATATTTTTGGCTTTTTCTTTGTTTTTTACCAATCTCATATTAGTGTTCCAAGTTGTTTATCTTTTTTTATGTGCTATTTCTACATTTGAAAACTATTTAGGATTATTATTGTAATTCTTATTTGAGCCAGATTGAGTGTCTTTTTGATTTCCTACATTCCTTATTCTCATTATAAAGAATTAGCAACATCCTTGTCAAATGATTCATACTGATAATGCTAAATTGGTTTCGGATTTTTTTTTAACTTTTATTTCTAAGACATAAATATTGTCTGATTTTTGTTTTAAACATTTTTCATTTATCTTCAGTATTAAACACTTTGCCCAAATATATGCAGTTTGCTCCTCCTCTTAATTGTTTAGAATGCCAGGTAAACATCATGACTTTTCCTTATGCTATACGGAAATATCACAGATAATTATTTTCTAGTTTGTATTTAATGTGTGTGTGTGTAAAATTGTATTGATGTTCCGGAGAAATTAAACATTTTCCTGAGAAAAGTGAAGCAAATTTTCCTGAAATGTCAATACATTATTTTTATTGAAGAATCCTGAGCATGCTTCTGTTTCCTAGGGATGTGCATTCATTTTGTTAAGAAAACAAATATCCAAATGAATGCATCAGCAACATTTTACAGACAATAAAAAAATACTAACAAAGTATTTATTCATTTTCTTTAAATGACTTTTTAGGGGTACACTGCTTACCCAAATACGCACTGGAGAGGGCACTAACCTGATCTCTTCTTGCCAGTGCCCCGGCTATGCTAACCTGATCCTCTTCTTGCCAGTGCCCCGGCTACACTAACCCGATCCTCTTCTTGCCAGTGCCCCGGCTACACTAACCTGATCCTCTTCTTGCCAGTGCCCCGGCTATGCTAACCTGATCCTCTTCTTGCCAGTGCCCCGGCTATACTAACCCGATCCTCTTCTTGCCAGTGCCCCGGCTACACTAACCCGATCCTCTTCTTGCCAGTGCCCTGGCTATGCTAACCTGATCCTCTTCTTGCCAGTGCCCCGGCTATGCTAACCTGATCCTCTTCTTGCCAGTGCGCCGGCTGCACTAACCCAATCCTCTTCTTGCCAGAGCCCCGGCTATGCTAACCTGATCCTTTTCTTGCCAGTGCCCCGGCTATGCTAACCTGATCCTCTTCTTGCCAGTGCGCCGGCTATGCTAACCTGATCCTCTTCTTGCCAGTGCCCCGGCTATGCTAACCTGATCCTCTTCTTGCCAGTGCCCCGGCTATGCTAACCTGATCCTTTTCTTGCCAGTGCCCCGGCTATGCTAACCTGATCCTTTTCTTGCCAGTGCCCCGGCTATGCTAACCCAATCCTCTTCTTGCCAGAGCCTCGGCCACGGTAACCCGATCCCCTTCTTGCCTGATCCCCATCTACACTAACCCAATCCTCTTCTTGCCAGAGCCCCGGCCACGCTAACCTGATCCTCTTCTTGCCAGATCCCCGGCTGTGCTAACCTGATCCTCTTCTTGTTAGAGCTCCGTCTACGCTAACACGATCCTCTTCTTGCCAGACCCCTGGCTGCGCTAACACGATCCTCTTCTTGCCAGACCCCTGGCTGCACAAACAGGAGGTGCACTTTAGTGCAGGTCCTGGGAGCCGAGCTTGCTAAGTCTCCTGTTAGCGCGGCTGGGGCTCTGGCAAGAGGAGGATTGTGAGGCTCTCTCCAGAGCACATTAGGGTAAGTATTGTAACTACAAGTTAAATTTTCACCTGAAGCTTTGAAACATTGACATTTGTTTTAACAAAAATTCAGTATTTGTTTTGTTTTAAATTAAACAAAATTTTCTTGTCTGCACAAGTCTACTGTTTACTGATTATTATTTTCAGAGATAGCACCCAGGTGGTTGCAGTATATGGAGGGTGGAATAACTTTTTGTGTTTTTTTGTTGTTGTTGTGATAAGGCAGCATCCAGTGTAATTAGATTACCAGTTAGGATAGCCAGTTGTTGTACAATCTCAGTTTTTTATTGTTATATAAATGTATATGTGTTCACTGTCTCTTTAAATAGTAACCAAAACAAACCAAATCAGGTAAACACCAAAATAAACACCTACTACCTTTTGGGAAGCTAGCTAAACATCTCACTTGGGCTAACTACAGGAACTCTGGCCAGTTTCTCCAGAGTTTAAACCAACATGTTTAAGCAATGAATATATTTGTATCCAAATATTTATATAAATATCTCACTCTACTCTCTGATTTGGTAAACTGCAGTGTGAGCGTATATAAAGTGGGGTCTGTAGGACTATTGGATGTATATATTTATTTCAAATTCAAAGCAAGTCAGCACTCACTATCCTTAAACAGCAACCCAAGGCACTTCCAAAAGATAGACAATATTCCAATAGAGGGATGCATATGCCAGGATTTTTCATAACCGTCACCTTTATTAAATGGTGATGGCTATGAAAAATCCTGGTGAGTGCACATCCCTCTATTGGAATATTATATATAAATAAATATATAGATATACAACTGGGTGTAGGGCTACATAATCTACATACTTTTCTAAGATGTCTCAAGCAATGTCCTGAGAACCTTTAGTGTCCAACTAAGTCTTTGGGGTCCATTTATCATTGTGCGGACGGACATGATCCGCTATAGCGAATCATGTCCACCGCACATCGATAAATGCTAACAGCATACGCTGTCGGCATTTATCATTGCACCAGCAGTTCTTGTGAACTGCTAGTGCAATACCGCCCCCTGCAGATTCGCGGCCAATCAGCCGCTAGCAGGGGGTGTCAATCAACCCGATTGTATTCAATCAGGTTGATTTCTGTTGGCCGCCTCAGAACAGGCGGACAGGTTATGGAGCAGCGGTCTTTAGAAACACGGGGCATCAAGCTCAGTTCGGAGCTTGATAAATAGATCCCTTTGCCTTCTATTTCACAAACTTTTCACAATATTCCTCCTAAACAGCAATAATACCTCAGTGTCCTATGTCTACATCTTTCTATTCATATAAAGCCTACCTATTATATGTAAACTGTTCACCTAGTATCAGGTAGGCAGATTATATTATCTAGGTAGCCTTTTTCTATCAAACTGGCCAATGAAGTGCAATGCCAAGTTTTATACTTGGAAACTGAATTTTCATGTATAAGAGATGAAGTGACAAACATAGGGGTCGATTTTCTGAAGCAGCGGATGCTGCTTCCGACCCACTCCGCTTTAGGTCCACTGAAGCGGAAGTTAAGAAGCAGCGGTTGTAAGAGGCTGAGGACAGTAATCAGCCCGATCGGATATGATTGGGTTGATTGACACCCCCTGCTAGCGGCCTATTGGCCGCCATTGTGCAGGGGGTGGTATTGCACAAGCATTTCACAAGAAATGCTTGTGCAATGATAAATGCCGACAGTGTATGCTGTCAGCATTTATCGATGTCCGCCTGCACAATAATAAATCGGAACCTTAGTCTTTAATGAAAAATGGGACACTGTGCTTCAGTGTTATGTTTAACTATTTCTGTCTGCCAGACTTGCTTATCTTCCAGGGTTTGCTGAGGCTCTGCTTTGGAAAAGTTCATGCACCCTACCACTTGTAGTGAGTGTGCCAGTTTAGTGCTCTGCAGACCATTTCACATTTTTGCACATGGGGTAGCAGTTTAGGAAATGCTTGTGTTCCATCTGGGATAGGTTGTTCATACACTCTTCTACAATACTATTGGTAGTGCTTTGCCCTGTATCCTGCTTCTTCCTAACCTAGTCTTGGCTCACATGCTCCCCCCCACTGATCTAGTATGCTACCTATGTCTGACCACTTACCTAGCAGTCTGCATGTACCTGGCTCTGCTTGGACAGCCTGGTTGTACCAGACTATTGACTTGATTGCCTGCCTGTACCAGAACACCTTCTTAATAATAACATGTACCTGACTAGTGACCCATTAACCATGTAACCTCTTGCCTATGATCTATCCTGGACTTGATATCTATTTATATGCTTATCTAGATTTTACTCCAGTCTTTTCTACTTGTTGCTATATTATATTCTTCTCCTCTGCTACTGTTGTTCTCACTAATGTATCACATTAATTAAAAAAAATCCTTTAATCATATTTTGCCTGCTTGATCTTGACTCTTTACTACTAATTTTCAGCTTGATATATATGTATATAATAAACTAATTAGCTCACAAGCACAGTGAACATAACAAATCATTTTTTGGGCTGTGTATCAATACATGATTTTTTTTATTATTTTACTATTCTCATAATGAATAGAGTTGAAGACAAGCATGGAGAATATTATTCAAATATTAAAAAAAGCATTTGTCAATACTCTAAAGGCAGGAAAGGTATGGAGCTTAAAGCCCCGTGTTTCTGGCGAGCCTTCAGGCTCCCAAGAAACACAAGTTATGAAGCAGCGGTCTAAAGACCGCTGCTCCATAACCTGTCCGCCTGCTCTGAGGCGGCGGACAGACATCGACGAAAATCAACTTGATCCAATACGATTTGGGTTGATTGACACCCCTGCTGCCGCAAATCTGCAGGGGGCGGCATTGAACCAGCAGTTAACAAGAACTGCTGGTGCAATGATAAATGCCGACAGCGTATGCTGTCGGCATTTATCAATGTGCGGCAGACATGATCCGCAATATCGGATCATGTCCGCGGGCACATTAATAAATAGGCCCCTTTAACTTTACAATATACAGTAACAATCCAGCAATGACTTTGTCAGTTGACTGATTCCTGCTTCAGCCAATACTTAAGCATCACTTTTATACTTGGCCAATACCAACCTCATTAAAAAACAATATTAATTTGCTGCCTAGCTATTTATCTGCTGCTTGAAGATGTTCATCATAGGATATTGCAGGTGAAAGGAATTTTATCCGCAAACAAATTCCAAACATCATGAAACAATATCAAACAAAATAAAAGCATTTTTTAATGACTACAGTTTGTTTTTATCTATTTCTCCATGAAAATGTCTATTAAATTTGTCTGTGTGTGTATGTGTTAAATATTACTATAGTCACTCTGTAGTATGTCAAGGATAAGTTAAACAGAAAGGTTGCTTTATTTACTGGAATATTTCGATAAATCCAGTAGTAAATAAATATCATGTATTTATTATTTTGAGGAACACTAAATGCATTTTTTATACATAAGTATTTTTATTGAGGGAATAACAATTCCAAGACAAAATAGTTTGCTCATACAAACACATAACGCATAATACATGATAATATACATAACGCATATCGAAGAAAATATAAGATACATAACAGCATATGCAGAGGAAGTACCCCAACCCAATATTCACATAGCTGTCCCAAATTGAACTGTAAGCAACTGTGTGAAGATTATAAGGCAAACCTGATATCACCCTCATTTTCCCCTCCAATACTGCTGGGGCCACTTTTGGACCCCTGTATTCAAAGTACTAGTCAGAGGGTCTTTAAGTAATGCAGACCTAGACAAGGCCTGCATTTTATAAGCTCCTTCCCATGACAGCTAGGACCACGTGTTTCACATATACCTATAAAACAGATAAGTGATATATAAATGAGCTATCATCAATACTAAGATTATGGTGATGTACCATCTATAGACATAGAACTAAGGATAATATACATAATGAATCACTACATGTTTAATCCGGAGAACCGTTTTTTTTTTCACTTATATAGACAGAAATCCCTACATTGGTTCTGCGGACAGGGCAGAGACAATACAACTCTGCCAAAAGGGAGTATGGAGGATAAGCTAGTTATCCCTTACCTTACATTTGAGAGGGGGGGAAAGGGGAGGGAGGGAGGGGGGAGGAGGGAGAAAAGGTGGTAGGAGGGCAAGGGTTGGAAGGGGAAGAGGAGGGTTGGAGAAAGAGCAGGTGAGAAAAAAGGGAGAAGGAAAGGAGAGGAGGATAATAGATAAGGGGAAAAAGGTGGGAAGGAGGGGAGTAAGATGTTAAGGGGAAAGGAGGATGGAAAAGGGGAAAGGGGGGATGGAAGGGGAGGGGGAGGATAGAAAGGGAGGGAAGGGTGGGGAGGGAGGGGAAGGAAGGGGGAGGGGGGGAGTGGGAAAAGGATGGGAAGGGAGGGAAGGGTAGGAAGGGAGGGGAAGGCGGGAGGGAAGGGGGGGAAAAGGGGGGGGGGAGGAAAGGGAGTGAGAAAAGGGGGGAGGGGGGAAAGGGAAGGGCGGGGAGGGGGAAGGGTGCGAAGCCTAAAATGGTAACAAAGTCCCTCTCAATGAGCAAACAATGGTTCCCAAGTCATATTTAGATGTAAATACTTTCCCTCTCGTCAGTGCATAATCTTGGGAGGGGGCCGCAATAGAGATGAGGGGACTGTCTTTCTACAAGGCATATATGGAAAAGGGATCACAACCAGACTTTTAATAGGGCCCTAAGGTCATTAAATTTAATGTTAACCTGTGCACATATCAAAATGAACTAGGTTAGTTCAATATTGTTAATTATATGCTATAAAAGCATCGCTCTCTTCAGCTCTCAGGTTACCCACTTTACGAGGTCATATAGGTAGGCCTACATCTTACTAGGGTTTAGTGATGTAATGACTAAACCCCAAACGGCCAGGCGATCCAGAGCTGGAGATGTGACTAGGACACTAGACTGACCCTTATTCTCATAAATTTGGCTACTGTGATCTAGATTTTATCATATTCATGTTACTTAGTGTAATAACTATATTGCTAAATCAGCCCAAGGGCTTCATAAACATAGTATATAGTGTGCAGTAACTGTGCTCAAGTAATTACAGGATTAAAATCATCAGACAACATCTTAATGTCCTGAGATTCAAATCCGCTTTTAATAACTTCTCCTCAGCCCACTCCTTTCCTGCAGGCTAGTGAGGAAGCTGAACCGCCAGGCTCCCCACATCCAGCTGAGGCAAGTCCCGATGCTGCTGATTTCATAAGTAAGAGCCTATTCAGGGCCCGAGATGGGTGATCAGCACTGTCTCTATCCTGAGAGCCCGCAATCATAAAGACAGCCTGAACCTCACGTCCAGCAACAGGGGCCAGATGAAGGAAAGTCTCCGCGAAGGTCAGCATGTGGTTGATACCCCCGTTCTCTTGGGGGAATGAGCAAAAAGGAAGTTGCCGGTCTTGAAAGCCATCTCCAGGCTCCACAAGTCCCGCCACTACAGACATAGGAACGGTTCCCACTGCTGTGTCCGACTGGGTAGGAGATTGCAAATGATCGGTTCCACTTGCTCCCATGATAATCATATCTTGGCTTAATTGCAGTGCCTGGCCGGAAAAGTATGGCGCGGTTGTTTGGTGACTGGCAGAGGCCACCTCCCCCGCCGCCATTTCTGTAGTAGCCGAGCCCCGACTTCCAACAAACTGCATTTTCAGCAAAAGGTTATCAAACCTAGCCAGTATTGCAGACTCGTAGTTCTCAAATAAAGCTTGTAATGCGCTCTTAACATCCGACATCCTGAGTAGTGGATAGTTCTCACCAGTGCAGATGGCAATGCTTCGTAATGCTGTGCAGGGCTAGCTTCTCCTCAGTAGAAAATTGATTATCCATTTCTAGTTGTAAATGACCCCTTTCGCCTTTATGACATCAGGCTGATATCATTAACCTTCCAGTAGTGAGGGTCCGATTGCGGCAAGTGTTTCACCGGCTCTGGCGGTCTCGGCCTGAGGGCCCATTACTGAGATGTTATTAGGGCCTCCGAATTTTCCTTATTCTCACTCACTGCAGGCGAATCCGCTGCAACCAGGCTGGGCTTTAAGCTTCAAGGGTGATTTAGGGCAATTTTGTGTGAAATATTGTTAGTTCTTAGCTTATTTATGTTTAATTATGTAAGGAGCTATAGTCCCACATGTCTGCTCTGCTAGCTAGTTGGCTCCGCCCCCCCAAATGCATTTTTAAGCATAGTATTAAGGTTATTTCCTGCCTCCCTATAGTCATGAGTGCCGCCATGTTCGAATTTAGTTTTCTTTCTAATGACACGGTGAGTCCACGGATCATCATCAATTACTGTTGGGAATATCACTCCTGGTCAGCAGAAGGAGGCAAAGAGCACCACAGCAGAACTGTTAAATATCACTTCCCTTCCCACAACCCCCAGTCATTCTCTTTGCTTATGTTAAAAGCAAAGAGGTGGTAAAGTTTAGGTGTCTGAAAGAAGATTCTATAATCAAGAGCAAGTTTGTTCTATTTCTTCCTGGGGTTTAGTCCTAGTCCATGCCAGTCTCTTCAGTAGAGCAGTGGTGGCTTTTAAGCAATTCGGAACTTGTGGGGTATAATCCTCACTGTGCCTCCCAAATAATTGTTGCTGCCCTAACTTCAAAGCCTGAGTAAGATTATTCAGTCTTTCTTCTTTTCCACAGGTCCATGTGAGGGAGAATGCCTCTCAAACCTAGTGAGCTGTCCTGCTGCTGGACGGCCAGATGCAGGTAAGTGCCCTTTTGCCTTCTAAAGAGGGAGATGGTGCACTTTATAGACTCCTGCAGATTTTATGGGGACAAAATATATCCTGCTAGGATATTACTCATGGCAGTGTGCAGGCACTTAATGTGAGACGTGAGAGATGCTGTTCCCTCTTTAATGGTGATGAAGGGGTTAACAGTTGCATGAGGCTTTTTTTGGTATAAGCAAATATAAATTTTATGGGCTTATGTGTGATCCTCTTATGTTGCTGCAAGGGGTCCAATTTATTATTTTTATTGTGAAGACGGCAGGGCTGGATCTCTGAACCTCTAGGTCCTTGCTTAACTCAGTATAGACCTCGAGGTTTGGATAAGAGACAGCCTCTGTGCCTTATTTCTCAGTAAATAGCGAGTAACGCTTATATCTTGTATGAGAAATTTTCTCTGTGTGTTTTAGCGCGCCTTGCAAGCTTTTGTTTAAGTCACGGCTTGTTAATGTGGTATTATATGCTACGAAATAGTCATTATGCTCAGTATAAGTTTAACAGCATCAGTCTTTTTACGGTGGATGCGCTGTTAGTTTAGCTAATGTTTTATTTATACAATGCTTGCAATGCATTTTTACTTGTCAGCACGATCCTCCACCATCACACATTTCTGTGGCAGAAAGGACTCTGCAGTATACAGAGTAAGGTTATTTCTGTTTGTGTCTGATACTTTGATAAGAACGGCAGCCCAAAGGTTTTTGGCAGAATCCTATGGAGCGCTACGGTCCTCCGCCATTACATTTTTCTGTAGCGGGAAGGACTCTGCAGTATGCAGAATCAGTTTAATTATGAATTCTGTTTGTCACTTATGTCTTGGTAGCATTGGCAGCATATAGTATTGTGAGAATCCTATGGAGCGCTACGGTCCTCCGCCATTACACATTTCTGTGGTGGGTAGGCCTCTGCAGTATGCAGACTAAGTGGATCACGCGCTTGCATAATGCTAGGATCTAGTTGGTAAGCCACGTGTCCCGGATAGATGGCAGACTTAGTGCCTCAGGGTTACTAAAAAGAATTAAACCCTTACTCCCGGGCGCAGTTTCCATCTCTGTTTTTATCTGCGGACCGGACAGCAAAGAGGCGTTTTCTTTGGGTGGGATCTTTTCATCCTAGCTTAGACCTTATGTGTCTCAACTAGTTTTTCTCAGTATTCCATCCTTCAAAATTAAATCCTTTGGTTCGATTCTTGCTATGGTGTAAGAGGGTCAGTTCATGATGATCATAGATCTGGAGAAATCATATCTTCAAGCTCCTGAGTTCTGTCATTCTGTCAAACCCTTTCAGTTTGGCACTCTTCCTGGACAACATGTTGGTTCAGGCGCAGTCCTTCCATCAAGCTGTCAGGTCTCCTGTCAGTCATTTCATAGCCCTTCCCACTTTGTCTTTAAGAGTATCCTGTTTCCTGTAAACAAGTGCTTAGTATTGAAACTGCATCCTAGCAGGTGTATGTGCAGTTGTTTCTTAGGATACAAACCTAACATAATCTCCTTTCTCTAAGCCACTTGGACATCTGAACTAAGGATTAAAACTCCTCTCTACTATTGCAGCATTTATTGGCCCTGCAGTTTCTGAAGCTACATTGGACCGCAACATATTTCACAGCACACCTTCCTATTACAAAATCTTGCGTTCCCTTCTTGCCACAACTCCACTGGCACTTAGTGGTTGTTTCCTGAGTACAAGTCAACTTACCAGAAGAAAACCAAAGCAATTACAAAGAGGAAAATTGGATTGTAAAACCGGAACTTAGCCACACCCCTTTTTGTGACATCACTCTCTGTTCATTCAGCTTCAGTGCAGCCTACTCTGATTCAGTGTGTCAGCAGCCTGTCAGCAAGTCTGAATAGGATTGTTTCCATCTCTACACTATCTGATACAAGGTAACACCTTGCCTGAACTAGCTAACAGAGACTTTGTTTACTATAACACCAGAGCCTTTGTGTTGTTACATTGTACCCAGATTAACTTTAACCTTTAATAACTTTTCACTGATAGTTAATCTGTATTCATCCACATTGAATACAGAAACTCAGGTGGAACAAACTCATTTTATGCAACACTGCAATTGAGATCCAAAACTATGTTCATAATTGTAACAGAGTAAACACAGAATATCACATAATACTAAGCCAAACAGTGAAATGGATCCAGCAGAGCTGCCTCAGTATGTTTATTCACTTTCTCAACGTGTGGATCAACTTAATCAAGGGTTAAGGGAAATTCAGCTAGAAAATCAAACTTTGCATAAAATAATAAAGGACTCAATACAACAAAAATCAGGTCATACTGAAACTATCCCAGAACCATTAGTGTCTCAACCAGATATGTTTCATGGTGACAGGAAGCTCTATAGACAGTTTAAAAATGCTTGCAATTTGTTTTTTGATTTAAGAAATAAAACTTACAATACTGATAAAATAAAGGTATTAACGATAATATCCTTTTTACGTGGAAAACCCAGGGCATGGGCCGACCAATTCTATGAAAATGATGATCCTATTTTAAGCTCTCTTGATGAATTCTATGAAGCAATGGATGATCTGTATCAGGATATCAACATCCAGAACACAGCTGAAACAAGAATGAGAGCATTAAAACAAGGAAAGAAAAATGCAGAAGGATTGCCCACTACTTATCCGTACAAAGAGAAGTAAATTTACTTATATACATTCTGTTATGCCTAAAGATCTAAAACCAACTTACTGTCATCTATCTCTATTTTTACAGTGGGACCAAAACCGAACGAGGATTGATGCCATCATAGATTCAGGAGCTACAGGAAACTACATAGATAGGACTTTCACTGTAAATAATAAAATTCCACTAGTGCTTAAGCAAACTCCTGTTGTAATTAGAGTTATTGATGGTACTACAATATCCACAGGTCCTATAACACACAGTACTATACCATTATTAGTTACAACTCACACTGGTCACACAGAGTATATTGTTTTCGATGTATTGCCTTCACCTTTGTTTCCCATTGTACTAGGCTTAGATTGGTTGCGGCTACACCAACCTGGCATAAACTGGAAAACTCTAGCTGTTGAACTAAACTCCACTTATTGTCAACAAACCTGTTACCCAAGGGATATACTAATACAAATTCCAGATCCTATTCCGACACTACCCCCTCATAATTCTGATTTTCAGGACGTGTTCAGCAAAAAGATGGCAGAAACTTTACCACCTCATCGCAAGTATGATTGTCCAATTGAGTTAATACCAGGGTCATCCATACCGTTTGGACACCTATACCCACTCAGCCCGCCAGAGTTGGCACATTTGAAAGAATATCTTGAAGAAAATCTGAGGAAAGGATTTATCAGACCGTCTACCTCACCCGCGGGAGCGGGAATGTTCTTCGTAAGGAACAAGGACTCGTCTTTAAGACCTATCATAGACTATCGAGAACTCAATAAAAGAACAATCAAAAACAGGTATCCTCTACCTTTGATACCGGAACTCATAGAACGCCTACAAGATGCTAAAATATTCACAAAGCTCGATCTACGTGGCGCATATAATTTAATCCGCATACGAGAAGGGGATGAGTGGCTGACGGCATTTAGAACCAGATACGGTTTATTCGAGTATCTGGTAATGCCGTTTGGTTTATGTAATGCGCCAGCCACTTTCCAGCATTTCATCAATGAAATATTCAGAGATCTACTTGATGTATGCATTGTCATTTATCTTGATGACATCCTTATATATTCAGACACTATGGAGCAACATGTTAAAGATGTCAGGAAGGTTTTGACAAGACTTCGATCTCATCAATTATACGCTAAGCCAGAGAAGTGTTTGTTCCATACTAAGGAGGTGTCATTTCTTGGATACCATATCAGTCCAACTGGGATCCAAATGCAAGACAACAAAGTCCAGACAGTCTTAGAATGGAAAGAACCCGCTACTAAAAAAGAATTGCAATGTTTTTTGGAATTTGCAAACTATTACAGAAAATTTATAAAAAACTACTCCAAGATTGCAAGACCTCTCACACAACTTATCAGCTCGACTACTCCGTTCCGTTGGACACCTAGCGCTGCCGAAACATTTTCATACCTAAAACATTGTTTTACATCTGCACCTATATTACGTTTTCCAAACCCAAAGCTGCAGTATATCCTAGAAGTGGATTCATCTGACTTTGCAGTTGGTGCAGTACTCTCGCAAAGAGAAACGATAGATTCCCCCATTCATCCAGTCTCTTTTTATTCTAAGGTGATGACTGCTGCTGAGATGAATTACTCCATTGGAGACAAGGAGCTTTTGGCAATAAGAAACTCCTTGGAACACTGGAGACACCTGCTTGAGGGGACTTCTACTCCAATACTCATATACACAGACCACAGAAATTTAGAGTTTCTTCAAAAAAACAAAACACTATCTGCAAGACAGGTTCGATGGAGTCTTTACTTCTCACGTTTTGATTTTCATATCATGTATCGACCAGCCAGTAAGAATGGCAAAGCCGATGCTTTGTCAAGAAAGGATACCAAACCAACACAAAGCACAAATCCATCTTTTATCATTCCAGCAGAACGTTTTATCCATCTGTCAACACAATAGGATTTCATAGCATCTTTACGCAAAGCGCTTACCGACGACAAAGAGATTCCACATTCTTTGGTAACAAAGCATACCAATGGATTATATTATCATGGTGAACAACTTTACCTACCTGACATATTAGTTGAACCTATACTTAAAATGTACCATGATTCTCCCATCTCTGGTCATCTCGGAGTGAATACAACTATAGCAATCATAGCAAGACAGTTTTGGTGGCCAGCTATGAGGAGGTCCATTACAGAATATGTAGACACCTGTCATGTATGTGTTACTGCCAAACCAGAAAGACAGAAACCTTACGGACTCTTAATGCCTATCGCTCCATCTACCAAACCTTGGGAACATATTGGAATGGATTTTATTGTCGACTTACCTCCTTCTGGCAAACAGAACACCATTCTGGTAGTCATAGATCTCTTTACGAAGATGGGTCACTTTATACCCTTCCACAAATTACCTACATCTACAGAAACTGCAGATTTATTCATGAAACATGTTGTCAAATATCATGGGATCCCACGTAGAATCACCACTGATCGTGGAACTCAATTCACCTCTCAATTTTGGAGAAAATTGTGTGACAAACTCCAAATAGACCATAGATATTCCACTTCATTCCATCCTCAGACCAATGGCCAAACTGAGAAACTTAATCAATGGCTTGAACAGTACATTCGCTGCTATTGTTCTCAACATCAACAAGATTGGCTCCAACACATTCATCTAGCAGAATTCGCTTATAACAATAATACCAATTCTTCAACTAAATTATCTCCGTTCTTTGCGAATTATGGATATCATCCTCAAATACTACTGACTGATTCACTTCCATCACCTTCACCATTGGTCGATGAGTTCCATAATTCACTACTTGAAATATTCAAACAAATCCGACACAACATAATTGCTGCACAAGAGACCCAAAAACGATACTATGATATGCGTAGAAGACCATCACCAAACTATCAGGTTGGAGATCTTGTTTGGTTATCCACCAAGAATTTAAAACTGCAAGTACCCAGTAAAAAAATTGGTAGTCTGTTTATTGGACCCTTTCCTATTGCCAAGGTCGTTAACCAGAATGCAGTCACTTTGACATTGCCTCCATCATCAAAACTTCATCCAACCTTTCATGTATCACTACTGAAACCGGCAAAACCAACTAGAGTATCTACTCCAAATGCTTCATCTACTTCAGTTCCTTCCGATTTGCTGGAGTATGAAGTTGAAAGTCTGGTGGATTCTAGGATTTCCAGGGGCGAACTCCAGTATTTGGTGCGCTGGAAGAACTACACCGAGGAAGATGACACCTGGGAACCCTCCTCTAATCTTTCCGCTCCTAAGTTGGTGGCACGATTCCATAGGCGAAATCCGGATCGTCCCCGGCCTCAAGCTGTGGGACAGCTTGCTTAGGTGGGGGGTCATGTCAGGTCTCCTGTCAGTCATTTGATAGCCCTTCCCACTTTGTCTTTAAGAGTATCCTGTTTCCTGTAAACAAGTGCTTAGTATTGAAACTGCTTCCTAGCCACTTGGACATCTGAACTAAGGATTAAAACTCCTCTCTACTACTGCAGCATTTATTGGCCCTGCAGTTTCTGAGGCTACATTGGACCGCAACATATTTCACAGCACACCTTCCTATTACAAAATCTTGTGCTCCCTTCTTGCCACAACTCCACTGGCACTTAGTGGTTGTTTCCTGAGTACAAGTCAACTTACCAGAAGAAAACCAAAGCAATTACAAAGAGGAAAATTGGATTGTAAAACCGGAACTTAGCCACACCCCCTTTTTGTGACACCACTCTCTGTTCATTCAGCTTCAGTGCAGCCTACTCTGATTCAGTGTGTCAGCAGCCTGTCAGCAAGTCTGAATAGGATTGTTTCCATCTCTACACTATCTGATACAAGGTAACACCTTGCCTGAACTAGCTAACAGAGACTTTGTTTACTATAACACCAGAGCCTTTGTGTTGTTACATTGTGCCCAGATTAACTTTAACCTTTAATAACTTTTCACTGATAGTTAATCTGTATTCATCCACATTGAATACAGAAACTCAGGTGGAACAAACTCATTTTATGCAACACTGCAATTGAGATCCAAAACTATATTCATAATTGTAACAGAGTAAACACAGAATATCACACAAGCAGACACTAATTCAGGATTTTGTTGTCTTTTCTTCGTTCCCATGGAAGTGAATATGAAAAGAGTTTCCTGGTTCCAACTACAGGGGTAGTTTCTTTTAGGGACCATAATAGTTTCCCTATCCCTGAACTTATTTTCTGACAGAAGGTCAGAAAATCAAGGATTTTCCATCTGGCCTCTTTATACATTTCTATTAGGCCTTCAGTGTCTTAAATGTATGGTCTGATGGTCTTTTTGTTGGACATTTTCTTTTCGCGTGTTCCATCCGAGAGTTCTTTGGTCATGCTCGGATAGTTATACATGGTCCAGGTGAATCTGTCTCAGGAGAGTCAGCGTTCTTACCATGGAGACCTGCCTGGATGATAGTGCCACAGTCGCCAGCCATTTGGGCTAGGGACTATGGACTCGTGAGGAGTCTGTTTTTCCCATTCCTTCGATATGCAATGTGCTGTTGATCAGTTGTGCTTAACCCGGTTTTTCAGGTTTTAGTTGGACAATTTTTCCTCTGTGGTTTACATAAACCACCTGGGAGGATCCTAGAGTGGGTGAATGCTCGCTATTGCTGTTTTCCTTCTTTTTATTTCTGGAGGGAATGCTGGGAGCTGACTTTTTGAGTAGTCAGTCCTTTTATCTGGCTGCTCTTTCTGAGCTGTCCAGATTAATCCTTGTCTAAGTACGACTAGCTTCCTAGATACGTTTAGAGGTCTGGAGGTCAGCAAGCTGTCCTAATATGCAGCCTTTGGGATGTAATCTCTTCCTCCATGAAGGTTGATCCTGAGGAAGGACATTCCGATTTGGGTCCTTCCTTCATCCAAACTTGTATTCGCTAAGACTTTCTGTTTGGTGTTTTGACCACTTAGTTTTGTCTATGCATGGTTTTTCTGCAGTGGTCATTGTGGCCTTGATTCCGGATCACAAGCCGGTGACTGGTATTTTTCCATAGGGTGTGACATGAGTACCTTAGGGGGAAGATTCCAAAGGTTACTCTTGAAAGTCAGGAGTCAGGATCCTAGGATGTTCTCTTTTCTCCAGGGAATGTCTGGAGAAGGGTTGTCAGGGTCTGGCGAAGTTAAATTTCTGTATTTCTCTCGTTACATGTGTCTGGCAGATGTTCAAGATGTGTATTCTTGTCAGGCCCTGGTTACTTCAGGCCTGTATTTTGGTCAGTTGTTCCTGTTGGAGCCTTTCCTTTTTTTTTTTTTTTTTTTGCAACAGGCTCAGGTTGAGCCATTGCATTCCTTAGATATTTAATTTTTACCTTGAAAGGTTTTCTTTATTTCCACGTTCTATTCTGCTCAGAGAGTTTCGAACTCTTGGCTTGCAGTGTGATTCTCCTTATCTCATATTTCATTCGGATAAGGCAGTTCTTCGTACCAAGTTTGTTTTTTCTTCCTAAAGTGGTTTAGAGCAGGAAATTGTTGTTCCTTTTCTCTGTCCTAATCCTCTCATGAGGATCGTCTAATACACAACTTAGACGTTGTGCATGCTCTTAACATCTACTTGCTGGCTAAATTGGACTTCTTCAATCTTCTGCTTTGTTTGTTTGCTTTTCTGGGACTCGTAAGGGTCAGAAGGCTACTGCCACTTCTCTTTCTCTTTGGTTGAGAAGTGTTATTTGTTTGGCATATAAGACGGCTGAACAGCAGGTAAGCATAAATTTTGTATTTATTGCATTTCAGTACTAATTTGTTTGCACATGTGCAGCATTACAACTCTCCTCCAGGTGCCTGCAGTGAAACCTAGGTTCCAAAATGGTGTTACCCATAATTAAAGGGAGATGCATGTCTGAAGAAGGGGCACATTACCACAAAATGCTACATTAAAGTTTTGCATTTTGAAAAGACCAGTGAGTGCCACCTCCCTCTCAGTTACTACTGTGTGTGGGGTCTGGAGGATTTTTACATACATACATCTACACCTATATATCTGTATGAATAGATATATAGGTATAGGTACATACAGATATATATACATATGTATATAAAAAAAATATATATATATATATATATTTTTTTTTTTAATCTATAACCAGCTACTAAGGATTTTAGCGGCTAGGGACAGGGCACCACTATAAAGTTAATTGTGGTGGTCCTGGTGCAGGAAGTTTAATTAATTACATTAATCTTAGAGAAAACTATAAGTAAACCTAATCCCGCATCCCCCCATTTTTAGCCAATCAAATACAAAATTCTGACACCTCTCTTTCTAATACAAACCAGTGTATACATCACACTCCAATTAAGATAAGCCAAAATAATATTTATTAGGGCAATAAAAACAAAACAATTCAACTGAGCCTATATCAGAGGTCCCTGTATAAATGTTACCGGTAAGAATATTGCAGGTTGATATATATTCTAGTCATGTGATGCAGCACACATAGCCAGCAAAATTGTTAAAGTTCCATTTGGGATGGTGTACATTGTATCCACAACATGTTGCAAACTGTAACAGTACAGGGTTGAATAAGTCTCTCTTTATAGTATCAGGGGTTTGACCATAAAAATCACCAAAGCATATAAACAGATCAGGGGTCCTCCCAGAGACCGAGCTCGCCAGACCCCAAGATCTCCCACAGGGACTCAACAGCTCTGACTTGGTTGTTAGATATGCAGATTTCCTTACCCCCAGGGTATTCCTGCGCTTATTCCCAAGACCGGTGTCCCTTGTTTCAGGAAATACATGGTGCTAATTCATGCTGTGAAAAAACACCTCTGTATGCGGTCAAAAGTAAAAAATGTCCCTTCAATCAAAGAGGAGAGAATTTTGGCTCAGTGAACAGAAAATGCACACACTATCAGTTACTCATAGTGTGTCTTTCCAGATTCTAGCTACACGTGTTTTAGTGCTGCATATAAAGTGAAGTTTATAGGAAATAATGTTAAGCTTTTCTAATTATTATTTAAACTGGGGGTAGCCATTCTCAAGCACTGAGACTGTATTTAAATGGTTAAGATTATGGTGTAAAACTTAGGGAAAGCAAGAGATAATACACCCATGGCATATATAAATGAAGGCAAATGGATGATACTGACATCAACTTGTCATGCCTGATGAAGCCCTGAGAGCGATCAGCAGTGGGGTGAAACACATGTAGCTGCAAGCTGGAAAAACACGCTACGAGTAACTAATAGTGTGTGCATTTCCTGTTCACTGAGACCAAATTATCTCTCTCCTGAATTAGCACCATGTATTTCCTGAAACAAGGGACACCGGTCTTGGGAATAAGCAGCAGGAATACCCTGGGGGTAAGGAAATCTGCATACCTAACAACCAAGTCAGAGCTGGTGAGTCCCTGTGGGAGATCTTGTGGTCCGGTGAGCTCGTCTCTGGGAGGACCCCTGATCACATGACTAGAATATATATCAAACTGCAATATTCTTACTGGTAACATTTATACAGGGATCCCTGATATAGGCTCAGTTGAATTTTTTGTTTGTATTGCCCTAATAAATATAATTTTATTTATCTTAATTGGAGTGTGATATATACAGTGGTTTGTTCTAGAAAGAGAGGTGTCAGAATTTTGTATTTGATTGGCTGAAAATGGGGGGATGCGGGATTAGGTTTACTTTTAGTTTTCTCTTAGATTAATACATATATATAAATATGTATTTAAAATAAAAATAACATCTTCCTGTCTGTGAAGAACATTGGAATGTGAAATATTACTAACTCTCTGTCAGGTTAGAGCGCATGCGATTATTGTTAGGTTTTTTCTTCTAAGATCTCTATAAAAGTCTATGGGGAGAATAAGTTAGCACTGCTGCGATATCCGAAGTCATGACGTAAGTGTGCGTCAGGTTTCACTCGTGAGCAAAAGTTTTACTTTCAAGTTGTAATACATGTGGTAATCCTTATGTGCAAAAAATATTACTTCTAGTAAAGTTTCTGCTCGAACCGGAGCGCTAAGTAGCTCATATTTGTAATCTAGCCCTTAATCAGCAAGGATTTTATATAATTGTCTTATATTGCAATTTGCAATATTCACAATCCCTCCCATTCATATTCATAACATATACTGTATGTCCAAAAATAACTAACTTTCCTCAAGCAACACAGAATTTCACTTCTAATTAAATCACAAATGTTGTGCAAGAAGTGAAAAATGTATCCAAATCAGTTATTTTTCTAATGTGACAGTTGCAATTAGAATCATGTTAAAATCCTTTCTTTGTTCTTTATCACAATTGTTTTCATCATGTAAAAATTATTTTGCTGTTTTGTTAGTTGTCCGCTGATATTTTCAGAGGCAAACAATACCATCTCACTGATTGAATCAACTATTACTGTTCCATATTTTTTATTCCTAAACACAAACTACTGATTGTGTTTAAATAAGGTTTCCCAACTTCATATCTTCAGATACTCATAAAATCTGATTTGTAAATACTGTAGGAAATTTAAGATTAACAATTTTTTTCATTGATTAAAAGTCAGTTTTTGATTAAGTTTATAATTCAATGCCAAAAACTTTTGTTAAAGCCAATATTATTTTCTTTTTAATCTCAAGCACCATGATTTACGATATGCAAGGATTTATGATCTCATTCAGATTGATATCTTTAAGTTTACTTTAAAGGGCACAAGACCCAATATTTTTATTTTGTGATGTATACAGAGCATCCATATTTAAACACTTTCCATTTTACTTTTGTTATCTAAGTTGCTTGGAACTCTTGGTATCCTTTTATTGGAAAGCAAACCTAGGTATTGTGGCTGTATATATGTGTATATATATATATATATATATATATATATATTTACTATATAGTTGAATGCAAAAGTTTAGGCGCCCCTGACAATTTCCATATTTCCATGATTTTCATTTATAAATAATTGGGTGTTTGAATCAACAATTTCATTTTGATCTATCAAATAACTGAAGGACACAGTAATATTTCAGTAGTGAAATGAGGTTTATTGGATTAACAGAAAATGTGCAATATGCATCAAAACAAATTAGACAGGTGCATACATTTAGGCACCCTTGTCATTTTGTTGATTTGAATACCTGTAACTACCTAGAACTGATTAATTGGAACACACAATTGGTTTGGTGAGCCCATTAAGCCTTGAACTTCATAGACAGGTGCATCCAATCATGAGAAAAGGTATTTAAGGTGGCCAATTGCAAGTTGTTGTTCTCTTTAATTCTCCTCTGAAGAGTGGCAACATGGGGGCCTCAAAACAACTCTCAAATGTCCTGAAAACAAAGATTGTTCAACATTATGGTTTAGGGGAAGGCTAGAAAAAGCTATCACAGATATTTAAGCTGTCAGTGTCCACTGTGAGGAACATAGTGAGGAAATGGAAGACCACAGTTCTTGTTAAGAACAAAATATAAATTAGAGAATAGCCCAGCACTCACTGCCAAATGTCCAGGTGCATGCTGTAAGGATCCTGCACAGATCCCAAACAACTTCAGTAAATCCAAAAAAACAGCAGCACCACTAGGTATGCATCAAAATCCTTTTATTGGTGAGACATCACATAAAACAACAACGTTTCGGTCACCAACTGACCTTAATCATGATTAAGGTCAGTTGGTGACTGAAACGTCATTGTTTTATGTGATGTCTCACCAATAAAAGGATTTTGAAGCATACCTAGTGGTGCTGCTGTTTTTTGGATTTATTACAGTTCTTGTTAAGGCCAGAAGTGGCAGGCCAAGTGAAATATCGGAGAGGCAAAGGATGGTGAGAATGGTCAAAAACAGCCCACAGACCACATCCAAAGACCTACAACATCATCTTGCTGCAGATGGTGTCACTGTGCATCGTTCAACAATTCAGCGCACTTTGCACAAGGAGTAGCTGTATGGGAGAGATGCGGAAGAAGCCTTTTCTGCACACACGCCACAAACAGAGTCGCTTGAGGTATGCAAACGCACATTTGGACAAGCCAGCTTCATTTTGGAAAAAGGTGCTGTGGACTGATGAAAAAAAATTTAAATTATTTGGTTATAACAAGGGGCGTTATGCATGGCGGCAAAATAACACAGCATTCCAAGACAAACACTTGCAACCCACAGTACAATTTGGTGGATGTTCCAACATGCTGTGGGATTGTGTGGCCAGTGCCGGTACTGGGAATCTTGTTAAAGTTGAGGATCGCATGGATTCCACTCAATATCAGCAGATACTTGAGAATAATGTTGAGGAATCAGTCACAAAGTTGAAGTTATGCCGGGGCTGGATATTTCAACAAAACAACGACCCAAAACACTGCTCAAAATCTACTCTGGCATTTATGCAGAGGAACAAGTACAATGTTCTGGAATGGCCATCCCAGTCCCCAGACCTGAATATCATTTAAAATCTGTGGGGTGATTTGAAGTGGGCTGTCCATGCTCGGCAACCATCAACTCTAACTGGAGATGTTTTGCAAGGAGGAATGGTCCAAAATACCTTCATCCAGAATCCAGAAACTCATTATAGGTTATAGGAAGCATCTAGAGCCTGTTATTTCTGCTAAAGGAGGCTCTACTAAATATTGATGCAATATTTCTGTTGGTGTCATGTATATGCCTGTCTTACTGCCCCTTTAACTATTTTCCCAGTATCTCCATAAATACCAGCATTCCACTTACTTCTTTGCTTGGTATTGTTCGTCTGCAACTAGCTAAGCTGCATCCTGATTAGCTCCTCAACTCCACTGTCTCACTCCTGTATCGGCCAGTCTACCTGTCTGATCTCTTCACAGCGCAACCGGATCTGCCGCCTCTGTGACGTCACACGCCAAGCAGAGCGCCTGTCAGCTCTCCTCTCCACAGCACAACTGCTGCATCCGAGCTGTCCTGTTAACTCTGTTCTACCGAACACTTTTGCCTCAGATTACCAGGTACTACCCATATGAGTTACTTGCTTTTCATGTATTAATTGGCCATGCTTATTTTTTCTACCTTGCGCATAATATCAGCTTAACACCGTGTTACTGTTTTTTCCCTGACTTCAAGCTCACTGTCAGGATGCTGTTTAAATGTCTCCCCGCTAATGCTTCAACAGCCGTTACCTACCCGTGAGCCCTTATTCATATATCAACTGCAACCTGTGCATGTTGAGCTATTACACATTGCCCTGTGGTAATGTCTATGTAACTGCTCTCTGTACAAAACCGCTACAAATACTCATTATACTACTAATTCAGTGGCTGTGGTCCAACCCATGCTTTGTTTTATTGCAGGCATACTTGTGAGCCTGACAGAAATACCAAGCCCAAAATAATATGGACCCAACTGAAATGGCCTCACACATACAAACGCTTACTAATAAAGTTGATCTCCTAACTGAAGGACTTAACACACTTAAGTTAGAAAATGACAACTTAAAAACATACATCAAAGAAGTTGTGGAGAGGAAACCCCCTCCACAAGAACCTCATATCAGCTACCCAGAACCTTTCTCTGGGGACAGAAAGGTTTTTAGAGAATTTAAAAACTCCTGCTACCTATTATTTACCCTTAAGCCTTTTACTTACCACAATGATAGGGTAAAAGTTATGACTACAATTTCCTATCTCAGAGCTGAGCCCAGGGCATGGGCAAATACTTTCCTTGAACATAATGATGATATTCTCAACTCTCTAGACTCCTTCTTCTCTGCTTTAGCACAAATATATGAGGACCCCTTCAAACAACAAACAGCTGAAAATGCTATGAGGTCCCTAAAGCAGAGAAAAAGAGAGGTAGAGGAATATATAGCAGAATTTAAGAGGTGGGCCCCTGACACCCAGTGGAACAACTTATCCCTCCGTAACCAATTTAGGCTAGGACTGTCAGAGGCCATTAAGGATGAGTTGTCAAGTACACAAATACCACCAACTCTAGAACAGCTTATTGACCTCAGCATTAGCATTGATAGGAGGCTTAGGGAAAGACATCATGAAAGATCCACCCATGATTCACAACTTAGGCAAAAAAACCACACCAACTACCGTCAATACACACTCTAAATCCCTACCAGAACCAATGGATATTGCTTTCATACGTGGACCCCTAAGTACTCAGGAGAAGTTAAGACGCAGGTCTCTGAACTTATGCATGTACTGTGCCGCAGATGATCATGGGGTAAAGGACTGTCCAAATCTTCCCCGCCAGAAAAAGGGTAAGCAATACACACCCTCTTGTTCTATTAAAACTGTACTAAAATCCAGCCATTACTGCAATATTCCTCTTGTATAACAGTGGGACCAATCACGAGTGAACGTCCAAGGGATTATTGACTCAGGAGCCTCTCTATCATACTTGGATGTAAATTTCTGTAACATAAATAAAATACCCCTTCTCAAAAAATTGTGTCCTGTTCCTTTAAGGGGTATAGATGGCGAGGTCTTGTCCACAGGACCTGTCTTATATGAAACCATTCCTATTCTCATGTCAACCCCCTGTAACCATAGAGAATTTGTTAAATTTGATGTAATCACATCACCTGATTTTCCTCTAATTTTAGGCTTACAGTGGCTCAGGCAACACGACCCTTGTATCTCTTGGTCCTCTCTTTCAGTTCAATTTAACTCTGATTACTGTAAATCCACCTGCTTTCCACATTTACTTCTACAGCCACCTACAGATTCTCTTATACCTATTGTCCCTTCAGAATATCAAGAATTCTCCCATGTATTCAGTAAAACTGATTCCGAGAATCTCCCTCCCCACAGACCGTATGACTGCCCAATAGACTTACTTCCTGGAGCAGTCATACCCTGTGGACATATCTTTCCACTGTCAAAGCCTGAGTTACAACACCTAAGAACATATCTTGATGATAACTTGAAAAAAGGTTTCATCAGACCCTCAACTTCTCCATCCGCCGCAGGAATCTTCTTTGTGAAAAACAAAGATGGTTCTCTCAGACCGATAGTCGACTACAGACAACTAAATAAAGTTACTGTAAAGAATCGCTACCCCTTACCCCTTATATCCGAATTAATAGAGCGTCTAGAGGGATCCAAAATTTTCACCAAGCTGGATCTCCGCGGAGCTTATAATTTGATCAGAATGCGGGCAGGAGACGAATGGCTGACGGCATTCCGTACACGTTATGGATTGTTTGAATATGTCGTCATGCCATTCGGTCTCTGCAATGCTCCTGCCACATTCCAGCATCTGATCAACAATATCTTCAAGGATATTTTGGACTCCTTTGTGGTAATATATCTGGACGATATTCTCATTTTTCTAAAACCCTAGCAGAACATAAGAACCATGCCCGCCAAGTCCTCGCACATCTTCAAAGTAATTCATTGTTTGTGAAAGCAGAAAAATGTATTTTTCATACCAACAGCATCCCTTTCCTCGGATACATTACATCTGACAAAGGCATTTGCATGGATAATAACAAAATCCAGGCTGTTCTGAATTGGCCAGTTCCTACCTCTAGGAAAGAAGTCCAAAGCTTCCTTGGATTCGCCAATTTTTATAGAAAGGTTATTAAGAACTATTCCATGCTAGCAAAACCCCTTACTAATTTGACCAAACAGAACATCAAATTTGCATGGACACCCTCCGCTCAAAACGCTTTCGACCATCTAAAAACAAGTTTCACTACAGCCCCAATACTCAGATATCTTAACACAGAATTACCTTTTATATTGGAAGTCGACGCATCTGACTTTGCTCTCGGTGCAGTCCTGTCACAAAGAGATGCCTTTCAACAACCTCTACATCCAGTCGCCTACTACTCCAGGAGTCTAACTGAGGCAGAAAGGCAATACCCCATCAGGGAAAAAGAGCTTCTTGCTATCAAAGCAGCATTTGAACAATGGAGACACCTCCTTGAAGGCTCCACTACACCCACCATAGTATATACAGATCACCGAAACTTGCAATACCTGAAGACCACCAGAACTCTTTCAGCACGCCAAGTACGTTGGAATCTATTCTTCTCTAGGTTTAATTTCCTCATCACTTACCGTCCAGCCAACAAGAACGGAAAGGCAGATGCCCTATCACGCCTGCCAGATATTGAACATCACTCACCTACCCCTCAACTGGTCATCCCCAAAGAAAACATTCTTCTCTTCTCAGTTGATACTACTACATACCTACGGACAGAACAAACTAAAGATACAACAATACCTGTAAACCTACTACTCAAGAACACAGAAGGTCTCTATTGCTATCAGGGCAAGATATACATCCCACCATCACTTCGCAACCAGCTACTGAAATCTGCTCACGATTCACCTATGGGGGGACACTGTGGCATAACTAAAACCAAGGAATTACTACTCAGATCCTACTGGTGGCCAACCATCACATCTGATGTGGCCATGTACATTAAATCCTGTCACGTTTGTACTATTACATCGTTGACTTACCGCACTCTGGTAACTACACAACAATTCTAGTCGTGGTGGACTTATTCAGCAAAATGCTCCACCTGATACCATATCATAAGTTACCTACAGCTGCTGAAACCATACACCTGTTAATGACTAACGTTTTTAAATTACATGGCTTGCCCTCTAACATTCTCACAGATCGTGGATCACAATTCACCAGTGCCCTATGGTCTGCGTTCTGTGAACAATTCTGCATCGAGAAAAGATTGTCTTCCTCATACCATCCACAGACTAACGGGCAGACTGAGCGAAGCAACCAGTGGGTGGAGCAGTTTTTACGCTCTTACTGTCATACTGCACAAAACACTTGGTCCCAATACCTTCATTATTCCGAATTTGTCTTCAACAATACTGTACACTCCACTACCAAACAGACTCCTTTCTATATTAACTATGGGTTTCACCCCAAATTCCAATATCTCCCTGAAAAAGTTCCCGATCACCCACATATTTCCGATCTCACTTCCACAATTGTCACCAACTTTGCAACCATCAAACAAACCATTGACACTGCTAAAGTTGTGCAAAAGAGATATTACGATCGTAAACATATTCCTCCACCAGCTTACTCTGTTGGTGACCTTGTTTGGCTTTCCACCAGAAATCTTCGTTTATGTACACCCTCAAGGAAACTTTCACCTTTGTTCATAGGTCCATTTCCCATCCAGCGCATCATCAACTGTAATGCTGTTCGTCTCACTCTACCTCCCACGCTCAAGATACACCCTACATTCCATGTATCTTTGCTTAAACCCTATAAACATTTACGTGATCATCCAACTGGACAATCCCTACCTCTGGTCTCTATTGACCCCAACATGGAGTATGAAGTAGAGAACATCCTAGATTCAAGAAGTCGAAGACGCATTCTACAGTACCTGATTAAATGGAAGGGTTATTCCTCAGAACATAACTCCTGGGAGCCATCATCTAACATATCAGCTCCTAGATTGATCTCCAGATTCCATCAACGGAACCCCGATCGTCCTGCTTCTTGAGCACCGGAGTTGCTCCTAGGAGGGGGAGTCCTGTCATGTATATGCCTGTCTTACTGCCCCTTTAACTATTTTCCCAGTATCTCCATAAATACCAGCATTCCACTTACTTCTTTGCTTGGTATTGTTCGTCTGCAACTAGCTAAGCTGCATCCTGATTAGCTCCTCAGCTCCACTGTCTCACTCCTGTATCGGCCAGTCTACCTGTCTGATCTCTTCACAGCGCAACCGGATCTGCCGCCTCTGTGACGTCACACGCCAAGCAGAGCGCCTGTCAGCTCTCCTCTCCACAGCACAACTGCTGCATCCGAGCTGTCCTGTTAACTCTGTTCTACCGAACACTTTTGCCTCAGATTACCAGGTACTACCCATATGAGTTACTTGCTTTTCATGTATTAATTGGCCATGCTTATTTTTTCTACCTTGCGCATAATATCAGCTTAACACCGTGTTACTGTTTTTTCCCTGACTTCAAGCTCACTGTCAGGATGCTGTTTAAATGTCTCCCCGCTAATGCTTCAACAGCCGTTACCTACCCGTGAGCCCTTATTCATATATCAACTGCAACCTGTGCATGTTGAGCTATTACACATTGCCCTGTGGTAATGTCTATGTAACTGCTCTCTGTACAAAACCGCTACAAATACTCATTATACTACTAATTCAGTGGCTGTGGTCCAACCCATACTTTGTTTTATTGCAGGCATACTTGTGAGCCTGACAGTTGGGGTGCCCAAATCTATGCACCTGTCTAATTTCGTTCTGATGCATATTGCAAATTTTCTGTTAATCCAATAAACCTCATTTCACTACTGAAATATTACTGTGTCCTTCAGTTATTTGATAGAGCAAAATGAAATTGCTGATCCAAACACCCAATTACTGTTATAAATTAAAATCATGTAAATTGTCAGGGGTGCCTAAACTTTTGCATGCAACTGTATATATTGTCATTGGCTCACCTGATGTGTTGAGCTATTTGATAATAGAAGTAAATTGGAAAGTATTTTAAAATTGTATGCTCTGTCTGAATCATGGAAGAAAAATGTTGAGTCTCATGTCCTTTTTTTAGATCTATATTTTGTTGAGTATGTGATACAAGGTATTTTCGACACATTATCTGAAACTGACACCATGAAAAAAACTATTATCACTCAGAATGAATAGATCATGTTAGGCTTATTCTGATTTAGGGCCTGATATTCAAAAGCTCGCCGCCATGGAGAGAAGTCATACAAAACCTTTGGGATTTTTTTAGACCTTATATTGTAATGTAGGAGATTCTCCTTTACATCAAGAACCCTGCATAGTGAGATAAACATCTTTCAAACTAAAATTTATGCTTCTAACATTTTTTTTAGGGACCTGTCCGTACTGACGAGAAGCCTTAGATAATCTCACCTGAGCAACAAGCTTTTGAATATCAGGCCCTAAGTAGTAGCATTTATACAAAACACTTAAGGGTTTTTATCTGTGTTCCAAGATATTTCTGATTTCATTACTAAAAGCTGTGTTCCATCTAATATGTGTGTTCTCTTGTTTGCTGTGTGAGTGTAGTGTGTATGAGGGGGTATTTGTGTACAGTGTTTGTGAAATGTGTGTATCAAACCTTTTGCTGCCAAATCACTTCTGAGCATGTCTTTATTTGTTTAGCTGAACATGCTTGAAATGTATTAAAATAAAGTTTCTAAAATTTGATATCTCAGCAACTACTGCTTGTTTTATTAAGATGTATTTAAAAGAAACTCAAAATTGAAACATGCATATCTAATCTGTTGAGGCAAGAATGTGTCTCAACTCTAGGGGGTGCAAGCTGACCTTGTTATAGTGTAAATGAATGAACACATGTATATATGTAAAATTATTAGCACAAAAAATAAAATAATACGGATGCATTTCACTTTGGAAACAAATACTTCTCCAGTCTGTATTAGCAAAAAATGCTTCTAGTAAAAGTCATTACTGTGTTTTACTGAGCACAGAGCAAATGAACATATACCCCATGTACCCAGGTATTAGGCATGGCCGATGCTACAATAGAGCAGACTAGGCGATCACCTAAGAGCGCCCCTGCGGGGGGGGGGGGGGAAGAATTTGGTGCAATGTGTATATTTATTTATTTTTGTTGCCTAACTTGGGCTTTATAGTAAGGACTATATACTGTATGGTGGCATTATGACTAGAATGGGAGGGGATTCCCTTTAACCTTAGAGTGACAGAGAGAGCAGCTCAGAAAGAACAGATGGAAGCATCTGGCTGAAATATCCCACTGCACAGCACCTGTGCGCTGTGCAAAACATTAACAGCCTTCAAAAATGTTGGTGAAGCTGATAACAGCATCAGCATGGTTTTACTTCAGGGAGATCATGTCAGACTAATCTAATTGACTTCTTTGATTATGTAACAAAGGTATTAGACAAGGGTGGAGCATTCTAGATTTCAGCAAAGCATTTGACACCGTCCCACACAATAAACTAATTCACAAACTGTATCTCCTTGGTCTAGATTCAAAAATTGTGAACTGGGTGGAATGCTGGCTTAAGGACAGAAAACAAAGTGTCTTAATAAATGGAGTTCATTCAGCAGAGGGGGCTGTTACTAGTGGTGTTCCTCAGGGGTCAGTTCTGGGGCCTGTTTTGTTAACCATATTTATCTGCGATATCAGCAAAGGGCTACAGGAGAAAGTATGTCTGTTTGCAGATGATACAAAAATGTGTAACAGAGTGGATGTTCCAGGGGGTGTAGACAAAATGAGAAGTGATATAAAACAATTGGAGGATTGGACAAACGACTGGGATCTAAAGTTTAACACAGCAAAGTGTAAAATAATGCATTTAGGGAAGAAAAATCCAAATGTTAATTACAGACTCAATGACACTTTACTGACTGTTACAGACTTGGGAATTATTATTTCAGATGATTTAAAACTTAGTAAACAATGTAGTAATGCAGCGAGTAAGGCTAGCAGAATACTTGGATGTATTGGTACAGGTATTTGCAGCAGAAATAGTAAGGTTCTTATGCCACTTTATAGATCATTAGTTAGGCCTCATCTTGAGTATTGTGTGCAGTTCTGGAGGCCATATCTTCAAAAGGATATTAACAAACTTGAATCTGTGTAAAGGAGGGCTACCAAAATGGTACATGGTCTAAAAAAACTTACTAGGATAGGCTCAATGACCTAAATATGTATAGCTTAGAGGAGAGAAGGGAAAGAGGTGATATGATAGCAACTTTCAAGTACATTAAAGGGTTTAGTAAAACTGAGGCTGTGGGTATTTTACATAAAATGGAAAATTCAAGAACAAGGGGTCATGAGATCAAGCTAAAGGGTAGTAAATTCAGGAGCAATTTGAGGAAGCACTTCTTTACAGAAAGAGTGATTGATTTATGGAATATACTTCCTCAAGAGGTAGTAGCAACAAACACTGTGGGGGACTTTAAAAATGCATGGGACAATCATAAGGCTATCCTACAAACTAGATAAGATTATACTGTTATGTTTCTATGTTTCTATAACAGCAGTGGCAATTGCCTCCATCCACAACCTCATGCATATTACTGGGGCTGATGGCCACTTGTAGAAGCACTGAGAATACTACATATTTTGATATACTGCGAGAAATCAGTATATCAGTGTCTTCTTCTGCACAATCTCTATATTTAAATATTTACCTATCTACCTATATATTTATGAAAAGTCATAATTGCCTAGTACCACTTGTTTATAATCTGTCTACTCTACATACATACATATCAATTAATGTGTTTAGATGGCCATAATCATTTTTCAGCACAACATGCCCTATTTCGGTGTATAGGCACCCACCATCATTACACAGTGCAACGTGTTTATTTTCATATAGAAGAGAAAAAAGAAAGCGCCAAATAGGGTAGACCAGTCGATATCAGGAGAAATACACAAGCAGGAGGAGGAAATCTACTCACATGGAGGAAAGCACTGAAATGTGCAAAATAGGCAGGCCGGGTCCTCAAAGTCGCCGACAGACTCAATCTCCACGGCACTCACAGGATACAGCGGAGGTGTGCTGGAAGAAGGTCCCACACAGCGGCAATACGAAATCTGTGTCAGTCTTAACAGCGGCAGTACAAGGAGTACTCTAAAAAGACTGGTAAGCAATCACAGGCGGCAGTGCGTGTAACAGTCACGCAAGTAAAACTTCAGGTTGAGATACTATACTCTCAAATGCAAATGAGTCTCAGCAGCAAAAGTTAAAAAACATTTATCTACAAAGGTTAAAAAAATGTGCAAATAGAAACGCGTTTCTCAGTGATACAGCACAGTTTCATCAGGCTATACTCTACAGATAAGCGGCTGCTAATTTAAAGGACTCCTAACCAATCAAGAACCAGTCTGGAAACAACACACACTTTGGTTGCCACAGTGACCGTTTAAACATAAAAAAAGAAAAGAAGTGCAGAATAGAGAGAACAGACAGTCAAATAAGACTCATATATAAAACTTTTAGAACTTGATAGTATGTATTAGAGAAATAGTTACAAAAAAATCATATAATATTGAATAGCGATATCACAAGAATCAAAGTGGTGTGTGACGGGTTGCACAAATTGGCAAAAAAATATATATAAATGGGGGAACACGTATAACGATATAAAATTAATACTAAATAATATATGTAAAAAGGATGTATATATTAATTATGAATAAAATATAAAGAAATTAGTACCCCAAAAATGGGGACCGAGCAGTGTGATGAGCCGCTCGAGTAGACCAATAAGTTTATGCTGCTGATCCAAACTAACTATAAGTGCAAATAAAAGCCAATTTTTGGTTCAGAACCTGGGTTGTGCTTGCTTATTGGTTTGCTAAATGTAGACACCAATAAGCAAGCGATATTCAGGGTGCTGAAGCTAAACTGGGCTGGCTTCTAAGCTTTACATTTCAGCTTTTTAAATAAAGATAGCAAGAGAACGAAGAACAATTGATAATAGGAGTAAATTAGAAAGTTGCTTAAAATTGCATGCTCTATCTGAATGATGAAAGAAAAAAAATTTGGGTTTAGTATCCCTTTCAGAATGTTGTAAAAGTAACATTGGACTGTAACTGTTTACAAACTTCTCATTTATTATAAAATAAAAAAATAAATGGTACATAGAAATCTAAAGTGAGAAATATATATGCAATTATTTTAGCAAAGTATTATTGTTGTCAGGAATCATTCAATCTGATATTTATTAACAACACACATATATATTAATAGCAAACCAAGGCTGTACAAAGATAACTTTATTAAAACTTTTTCTGTAATGTTTTATGGCATACATAAATGAATCAACTTTCTTTTTTGCTGCATATACATAAATGATGGCATGAGGTTTCTCTGGGGATACTGTATGTAATATCTGTATGTTTTCATTTCTTCTTTATCTGGCAGTATAATGTCATTGAAAATCCTAAGCCAACGAGCTGGAAATCAAACAAAGATAAGTATTAACAATTTTAATATCCTACAGATATAAAGTACCAATAGATGAAATGGTATTTCTTAAATGAGTCCATTGAATAAAAGCACACAGAAGAGGAAATTATAATGAGAATGTACAAGCTGACATAATAAGATTTTTACACGTAGGTGGATCCCTGTTATGCTGAAACATAATCCATTCAAACAGGTGGATTTGAGATAGTGTCTCCAGATCAGATATGACCCAAGTGCAAATGTAACTTACTAGAAATAAAGCAGAGATGTTTCTGCTAAACACTAACAAAACATGGACTGATGTTAAAGGGACAGTGTACTTTAAAATAGTTTTTCCCTTAATGTGTTTCCAATTGCTTTTTTTTACCAACTGCAGAGTAAAAATGTATGAAAACTAGCTTTTTAAGGTTTATTTGTGTATATTAATGCTCTGATTTTGTGTTTTGAAGCCACAGCCTAATAAAATGGGTTGAGCTTGTAGGTATAATCAGATCTCATTACTGTATCAGATTGTGTACATATACCTTCTTCTTTATCTTATATCTGTCCATAAACCAATCACCAATACTTGGAGAGAACAATAGAAAATCAACATTTTATTACATTATCTCTGCTATATCCCACTGGGTGTGTAATTTCTTCTGCTGGCTATGTTTACACCGCTCATCTATAGCTTGGACCTGCGGCCACAAACTTTCAGAATTGGTGTGGATACCACTGGCTAAATCTACTATTTCAAATGCCAATATAAGGGTAAACGAGCTACTTGTAAACAATTTAATACACTCCAGAAAGTAAAGTGGATCATTGGGAACAAATTAAAGGGGAGAACATTTTTTAGTAAACTTTCCCTTTAATCATGGCTTGTGGGGGTTAAAGGGAGAGTAATAATCCCTTTATTGCCCATTCCCCAGTTTTGCATAACAACACAGTTATATTAATGTACTTTTTACCTTGTTTCTAAGCATCTTCTGACAGCCCCCTGATAACATAACTTTTTATTTATTATCTATTGACTTGCATTTTAGCTGTGTTTTGCTAACTCTTAAATAACTCCCGGGCATGAACACATTGCTATCTATATGGCCCACATGAACTAGCAGTCTCCTATAGTGAAAAGCAAATACAAAAGGATGTGATTAAGAGGCTGTCAATAGAGCCTTTAAAACGGGCAGAAATTTAGAGGTTTAAATGTTTTAAAATGTATTAATCTAACAATGCTGGTTGAGCAAAGCTGGGGAATGGATAGTAAAGGCCTTATCTATCTTTTTAAACAATAACAATTTAAGTGTAGACTGTCCCTTTAAACACATAGGGGTCGATCACAATCGTTTCTGAAATGTTCAGCTGATATTGACATTAGAACTTTGGATGACTTTACCAGCTTGGTTTTGAGTGATCAGAATTTCAACTTGTATTGGTTGTTAAAACCCCTTAGCCATGAACAATCTACTGATAACCACACAAAAACATGTTTGGTTGTTAAGGTTGTGATATAAGAATAAAATAAACAAATGCAATGTCCATACAGATTTAGATATTACATTATACGCATTTGAATTGAGCCCTCTGTATATTGTGCAACTGAGCTTGTACACTATGTAATATTAATAAGTGACATCTATTCACTTGAGGTCTTGTGTTCCAGGAGTAGAGCGATGTATGCTAATGAACAATAAAGCAACCTGAAGAAGTGCATGATGGTATTGTGAACTTCTGTGTTGGAAGGCTTATTTATATGGATAATACTATGAAAAGCAGAAGGTGTCTTTTGGCTTTACTAGATTATATCCTACAATCAAGAAGAACAATATGAGAAATTAATATCTGCCAGAAGAAAGTGTTTGCAACATCTACGATCTACAATAACGGGATTCAAAAAGATCACATACTGTGGATCCTTAAAGCGCAAAGTAGTCATTTCAATATTGCAAATCATTTAAACTCTCACTGAATAGAATTTTTTAATTTTTTGCAACAGATTAAAAAAAAAAAAAAAAAAAAAATGTGTACATGGGCAGTGTTAGACAAATACAGATCCATACTTTTATAGAGATGCTGTTATTGAGTGAACACAAAAGGAATTGTCAAGTTGTAATAAAAAAATTAGGAGAAAGTGTTTTATCAGAGAAAATATAAACTACAGTATGGTGCAAGTTGACCACTGTTATGTGTGATACAGAGTCCACGTGAAACATATACATTAGTTATATATTTTTTTATTTCGGATATTACAATAGAAAATAACTGAAGATTTTACATTACCTCTATCAATGCAAGCCCAAACGCTACTCCAATAATAATTATTAGGTTCTTTTTCATGAGGTCGCTTATTGCAGTTGCACATGACTGTATAAAGAAATACAATGAGGTAAATAGTCTGGATGTGTTTTGAAATGCACATTAGACAAATAAAAGTAGATTTTTTAATTTATATGAAGAATATTCAGAGACACTGACAGAATAAATAAGATAATATGCTCTGTATCTGCTGCACCCCTCTGTGAGTCCCTTCACTGGCTCCCCATTCACAGTAGAATTAAATTCAAAATTCTCACTTTGACCTACAAAGCCTTAACCAATGCAGCCCCCCCATACCTGTCCTCACTCATCAACAAATATACTCCAGCCCGTCCCCTAAGATCCAACAACGATCTACTCCTTGCCTCTTTTACCATCACCTCCTCTCATGCTAGACTACAGGACTTCTCTCGTGCGGCTCCTCTGGAACGCACTTCCTCGTGCTGTCAGACTTTCCCCCAACCTCTCCTCCTTTAAACGCTCCCTAAAGACCTTCTTGTTCAGGGAAGCCTATAACCAAATCAGTAGCTAATGAATTCCACTTGCCTAATAGTTGCCCTCATCTAACTTCACACTAACATCATTCCCACCTTTGCAATCCCCACCTCCTGTTTCTCACCCTCCCACGGGAACAGGGCTCCCAATTCCTCCTGTATTTGTTTGTTAAATTTTGTCTGGTGTCTCATATTGTACTGTCCTTTTATCTTTGTTACCTATGAACAGCGCTGCGGAATCTGTTGGCGCTTTATAAATAAAGAATAATAATAATAATAATGACATGAACAATTTAAAGGCACAGTATTGAGGTTTTTCCTGCCTCCCTCTAGTCATGGGTGCTGCCATGTTGAAATCTAGATTTCACTGCATTCCACTGCTGATGAGTTTGTACATGTGCAGAAACTCTTCATAAAATACCTGCAGTGAAACCTAGGTGGAGCTACATTGATAACACAAACCTATGCTAAGAATAATGTAAAATCTAATATTACAAGTCAAGGGTTAATGAAAAATGGTCAATGAAAAAAGTAGTAACCTTGGAGACCTGAAGAAAAGTGTTAGGGCTAAAATAAAAGTATATACATATGTAACTAAACATACAGATACATGCACATATAAACACACCTTTCAGGCATTACCAGTTTAGCACCTTGGGGGGTAGTTATCAAGCCGTCTACTTTACCTGTACGCCCGCCTAAGCTCGCCTACAATCACCGCCGCGGACCTTCAAAATTTCGCCTAAGTTATCAAAAAAGCTGTCAAAAAGCCGTGCACCAAGTACGGGGTGATGAGCAGCGGATTGTGAGAGTTATCACTCATCCGATCTCGCTGCTCTTCGGCTTTTTGACAGCTTTATTGCTAGCCTGTCACTAAGCACCCACACTAACTACACTGTTCTGCCCCCTATACCGGCGCCCCCAGAGCCCCCCGCAACTAAATAAAGTTATTAACCCCTAAACCGCTGCTCCCGGACACCGCCAACACCTACATTATACCTAGTAACCCCTATCCTGCCCCCCCTATACCGCCGCAACCTATAATAAATTTATTAACCCCTATCCTGCGGATCCCGGACCTCGCCGCAACTAAATAAATTGTTTAACCCCTAAACCGCCGCTCCCGGACCCCGCTGCCACCTATATTAAACGTATTAACCCCTATCCTGCCCCCTTACACCGTCGCCACCTATAATAAATTTATTAACCCCAATCCTGCCCTCCCCCTACACCGCCGCCACTGTAATAAATTTATTAACCCCTAAACCTAAGTCTAACACTAACCCTAACACCACCCTAACTTAAATATTAATTAAATAAATCTAAATAATATTTCTCGTATTAACTAAATTAATCCTATTTAAAACTAAATACTTACCTTTAAAATAAACCCTAATATAGCTACAATATAAATAATAATTATATTGTAGCTATCTTAGGATTTATTTTTATTTTACAGGCAAATTTCAATTTATTTTAACTAGGTACAATAGCTATTAAATAGTTATTAACTATTTAATAGCTACCTAGCTAAAATAAAGAGAAATTTACCTGTAAAATAAAAACTAACCTAAGTTACAATTACACCTAACACTACACTATACTTAAATAAATTAATCCTATTTAAAACTAAATACTTACCTGTAAAATAAACCCTAAGATAGCTACAATATAATTAATAATTACATTGTAGCTATTTTAGGATTTATATTTATTTTACAGGTAACTTTGTATTTATTTTAGCTAGTTAGAATAGTTATTAAATAGTTATTAACTATTTAATAACTACCTAGCTAAAAGAAATACAAAATTACCTGTAAAATAAATCCTAACCTAAGTTACAATTAAACCTAACACTACTCTATCATTAAATTAATTAAATAAATTAGTTACAAATAACTACAATTAAATTAAATAAACTAACTAAAGTACAAAAAATAAAAAAAGCTAAGTTACAAAAAATAAAAAAAATAAGTTACAAACATTTAAAAAATATTACAACAATTTTAAGCTACTTACACCTAATCTAAGCCCCCTACTAAAATAACAAAGCCCCCAAAATAAAAAAAATGCCCTACCCTATTCTAAATTAAAAAGTTACTAGCTCTTTTACCTTTCTTTTGCCTGTAAAATAAAAATACAACCCCCCCCACATTAAAACCCACCACCCACATACCCCTAATCTAACCCAAACCCCCCTTAAATAAACCTAACACTACCCCCCCTGAAGATCATCCTACCTTGAGTCTTCTTCAGCCAGCCGACCACCGATGGAACCGAAGAGGAGATCCGGAGTGGCAGAAGTCATCATCCAGGCGGAGCTGAAGAAGTCTTCCATCCGATGAAGTCATCATCCAGGTGGCGCTGAAGAGGTCTTCCATCCGATAGAAGTCTTTATCCAGGCGGTGTCTTCAATCTTCATCCATCCGGAGCGGAGCAGAGCCATCTTCAGACGAGCCGACGCAGAGCCATCCTCTTCTTCCCGACGACTAAAGACGAATGGATATTCCTTTAAGGGACGTTATCCAAGATGGCATCCCTTCAATTCCGATTGGCTGATAGGATTCTATCAGCCAATCGGAATTAAGGTAGGAAAAATTTGATTGGCTGATTGAATCAGCCAATCAGATTGAAGTTCAATCCGATTGGCTGATCCAATCAGCCAATCAGATTGAGCTTGCATTCTATTGGCTGTTCTGATCAGCCAATAGAATGCAAGCTCAATCTGATTGGCTGATTGGATCAGCCAATCGGATTGAACTTCAATCTGATTGGCTGATAGCATCAGCCAATCAGATTTTTCCTACCTTAATTCCGATTGGCTGATAGAATCCTATCAGCCAATCGGAATTGAAGGGACGCCATCTTGGATGACGTCCCTTAAAGGAACCTTCATTTGTCGTTAGTCGTCGGGAAGAAGAGGATGGCTCCACATCGGCTCGTCTGAAGATGGCTCCGCTCCGCTCCGGATGGATGAAGATTGAAGACGCCGCCTGGATGAAGACTTCTATTGGATGGAAGACCTCTTCAGCGCCGCCTGGATGATGACTTCAATCGGATGGAAGACTTCTTCAGCGCCCCTTGGATGATGACTTCTGCCACTCCGGATCTCCTCTTCGGTTCCATCGGTGGTCGGCTGGCTGAAGACGGCTCAAGGTAGGATGATCTTCAGGGGGTAGTGTTAGGTTTATTTAAGGGGGGTTTGGGTTAGATTAGGGGTATGTGGGTGGTGGGTTTTAATGTTGGGGGGTTGTATTTTTATTTTTCAGGCAAAAGAGCTGTTTTCTTTGGGGCATGCCCCGCAAAAGGCCCTTTTAAGGGCTGGTAAGGTAAAAGAGCTGGTAACTTTTTAATTTAGAATAGGGTAGGGCATTTTTTTATTTTGGGGGGCTTTGATATTTTATTAGGGGGCTTAGATTAGGTGTAAATAGCTTAAAATTGTTGTAATATTTTTTAAATGTTTGTAACTTATTTTTTTTATTTTTTGTAACTTAGCTTTTTTTATTTTTTGTACTTTAGTTAGTTTATTTAATTTAATTTAATTGTAGTTATTTGTAACTAATTTATTTAATTAATTTAATGATAGTGTAGTGTTAGGTTTAATTGTAACTTAGGTTAGGATTTATTTTACAGGTAATTTTGTATTTCTTTTAGCTAGGTAGTTATTAAATAGTTAATAACTATTTAATAACTATTCTAACTAGCTAAAATAAATACAAAGTTACCTGTAAAATAAATATAATTCCTAAAATAGCTACAATGTAATTATTAATTATATTGTAGCTATCTTAGGGTTTATTTTACAGGTAAGTATTTAGTTTTAAATAGGATTAATTTATTTAAGTATAGTGTAGTGTTATGTGTATTTGTAACTTATTTTAGTATACATTATTATTTTACAGGTAAATTTCTCTTTATTTTAGCTAGGTAGCTATTAAATAGTTAATAACTATTTAATAGCTATTGTACCTAGTTAAATTAAATTGAAATTTGCCTGTAAAATAAAAATAAATCCTAAGATAGCTACAGTATAATTATTAATTATATTGTAACTATCTTAGGGTTTATTTTACAGGTAAGTATTTAGTTTTAAATAGGATTAATTTATTTAAGTATAGTGTAGTGTTATGTGTATTTGTAACTTATTTTATTATACATTATTATTTTACAGGTAAATTTCTCTTTATTTTAGCTAGGTAGCTATTAAATAGTTAATAACTATTTAATAGCTATTGTACCTAGTTAAAAGAAATTGAAATTTGCCTGTAAAATAAAAATAAATCCTAAGATAGCTACAGTATAATTATTAATTATATTGTAGCTATCTTAGGGTTTATTTTACAGGTAAGTATTTAGTTTTAAATAGGATTAATTTATTTAAGTATAGTGTAGTGTTATGTGTATTTGTAACTTATTTTAGTATACATTATTATTTTACAGGTAAATTTCTCTTTATTTTAGCTAGGTAGCTATTAAATAGTTAATAACTATTTAATAGCTATTGTACCTAGTTAAAATAAATTGAAATTTGCCTGTAAAATAAAAATAAATCCTAAGATAGCTACAGTATAATTATTAATTATATTGTAGCTATCTTAGGGTTTATTTTACAGGTAAGTATTTAGTTTTAAATAGGATTAATTTATTTAAGTATAGTGTAGTGTTATGTGTATTTGTAACTTATTTTATTATACATTATTATTTTACAGGTAAATTTCTCTTTATTTTAGCTAGGTAGCTATTAAATAGTTAATAACTATTTAATAGCTATTGTACCTAGTTAAAATAAATTGAAATTTGCCTGTAAAATAAAAATAAATCCTAAGATAGCTACAGTATAATTATTATTTATATTGTAGCTATATTACGGTTTATTTTAAAGGTAAGTATTTAGTTTTAAATAGGATTAATTTAGTTAATACGAGAAATATTATTTAGATTTATTTAATTAATATTTAAGTTAGGGGGGTGTTAGGGTTAGTGTTAGACTTAGGTTTAGGGGTTAATAATTTTATTACAGTGGCGGCGGTGTAGGGGGGGCAGGATAGGGGTTAATAAACTTATTATAGGTGGCGACGGTGTGGGGGGGGCAGATTAGGGGTTAATAAGTTTAATATAGGTTGCGGCGGGGTCCAGGAGCAGCGGTTTAGGGGTTAAACTTTTTATTTAGTTGCGGCGAGGTCCGGGATCGGCAGGATAGGGGTTAATAACTTTATTATTGGTGGCGACGGTAGAGGGGGGGCAGGATAGGGGTTAATAGGTATCATGTAGGTGGCGGCAGGGTCTGGGAGTGGAGGTTTAGGGGTTAATACATATATTATCGTTGCGGCGGGGACCGGGAGCGGCGGTTTAGGTGTTAACATATTTAGTATAGCTTGCAGTGGGCCCCGGGAGCGGCGGTTTAGGGGGTAAATACTTTATTTAGTTGCGGCGGTGTAGGGGGGTCAGATTAGGGGTGTTTAGACTCGGGGTACATGTTAGGGTGTTAGGTGCAGACATCTCCCATAGGAATCAATGGGATGTCTGGCAGCAGCGAACATGAACTTTCGCTATGGTCAGACTCCCATTGATTCCTATGGGATCCCCTGCCTCCAGGGCGGCGGTTTGAAAACCAGGTACGCTGGGCCGGAAAAGTGCCGAGCGTACCTGCTAGTTTTTTGATAACTAGCAAAAGTAGTCAGATAGTGCCGCACTTGTGTGCGGAACATCTGTAGTGACGTAAGCATCGATTTGTGTCAGATTGAGTCCAGCGGATCAAAGCTTACGTCACTAAATTCTACTTTTGCCGGTATCTAGGGCTTGATAACTAAGGCGAATCAGCCTCGCCAAAAATACGCTGCGGAATTCCAGTGTATTTGAGGTTGATGGCTTGATAACTAGGGGCCCTTGTCATGTATCAAATCCCTTTAAATGACTATTAGAACACTTTTATTAATAAAAACACATTTATCGCCCTATATCTCTCTCTGTCTATATATCTATCTGTTTATCTATCTATCTATCTATCTATCTATCTATCTAAATATAGAGATATATTATAAATTTAAAATATAGTTTCAGACTTTGTGAAGAACTTCACTATGTCTTCTTTTTATTTAGTGCATTTTCAGCTTAGTGCTCAAATGTGCCCCATAGAACTCTATGGGACCAAATTATCAAATTGCGGGTGGACATGATTCGCTGTAGTGAATCTTGTCCGCCCGACATTGCTAAATGCCGACAGCATACGCTGTCGTCATTTAACATTGCACAAGCAGTTCTGGTGAACTGCTTGTGCAATCCCATCCCCTGCAGATTCGTAGCAGGGGGTGTCAATCAACCCAATCGTATCCGATCGGGTTGATCACTGTCCGCCACCTCAGAGGCGACGGACAAGTTAAGGAGCGCTTAAGACTGCTGCTTCTTAACTGCTGTTTCTGGCGAGCCTGAAGGCTCACGCGGAAACAGGGCGATTAAGGGCCAGTTGGCACTTGTTAAATCGGCCCCTATAAGTTGAGAGATTTAGCGCTGCCACGCTATCCATCCTCCAGATGTTAGCATGTTGGAGGTTTTCATAATTTAGGGGGCGATTTATTAAGCTGAGATGGACAAGGGCGCATATACACGCCCCTGTCCGCCACAGCTCGCCTATAGCGGTCTGAATTCTCCTGGAGGAATTCAACATTGCACATGAGTGCTATTTTGCGTTCGCATGCAATCCCGCCCCCTGCCCTCGCACAGCCAATCACACGCGGGCAGGAGCTGTCAATCTCCAAGGTCGGAAAAGACCGGGGAGATTGAATTTCACCAAAGAAGAGGTGGCAAAGAGGTTAGCAAAGCCGTGGTCTGATGACTGCTGATTGTTAAATATGGCATGCAGGTTCTTGTGTGAGAACCGGCTGCCGTAAAGGGTCAAAGGCTGGCAAAAGCCTTTGATAAATCGACCCCTTACTTTCCACTTGTAAAATGGAAGTAAAAATGGGAGCACTATGGCTTGTGCTCTAAGGACGTTAGTGTACCATAGTGCAATCATTTTTATGCTGCCCTTGTATTCTAGGCCTTAGTTTTCAATGTCCCTATCAGCAACACAATGCCCTTTTGAATTACAATGTTGAGTGTTTGTTTTCAAATGAAGAGGATTCTATAATATTTGTTTTACTTTGTGAATAATAGTAGTTGTGCACTTTAAATTAGGAACTTATTTGAAGATTTTGATTGAGGGCTTAAATGGACACAAAGCAACTCTCATTTTTGTGTTAAAATTGTGCTTTGTACCATGCTCCCCAGAGAGGCCAAAATGCTGAATCTGTAATCTATTTTTTCAAAATGCAGCAAATTGCTTAATCCAGCTATTTGATATGCAACATTTTTAGGTTAAAGAATTAGCTTTTTGTCCTTTTAGGGCAGTGTTTCTTAATTCCAGTCAACATGGCACACTAACAGGTCAGATTTTCAAGATATCTGAACTAGAGCACAAGTAAAATAATCAGATAAGTATAATGCACAATCTGGTATTATAAGGTGATAAATTGATACATTTTTTTAGTTATATTCTATTATTGTTGAGGACTGCACCATGAAGAGTAAAGGAATTTGTATAGCAGTATTTTCACCTCTCTTCATTTTTTGTTTTATACTTTAATATTTTATATTTAGTATTTCAAGAACATGCTTTAAGATTTCTAATTCTTCATGTGTGCTAACCGACACTGCATTAGACATAAAAGTGTGAAAAATATGTGAGAAAATAAATTTTATTATTTAATTATCTTTTAATGTTAATGTAAAATAGATGTATATATACATATATATATATATATATATATATATATATATATATATATATATATATATATAGGAATAGCTACACAGGTAGAGGTGTATACAGATATATATAGGAATATATATTTACAATAAAAATAACATTGTTTTGTATGGGAAGAATGTTAAATATTCATAACTTATGTTGGTTTAGTGCATGAGCAATAAGTGTTAGGTTTTATCGTCTATGCTATTTATCATCTACGCTCTCCATTGAAGTCAATGGGGGGGAATAAGTTAAAGTGGTCGTGATATCCGAAGTACTTTGGTTAGAGCTCATCGGGTTTTGCTCATGTGCAAACCTTTTACTTTAAACTTGTAATACACACTCTACCCGACGCCCAAAAAAAAGTGTACTTCTAGCGAAGTTTACGCTCAAGCAAAATTGCTAAATAGCAGGCCACTTGTAATCTAGCCCATAGTTCATCCCTAGTTGTTTTTTTTTAAATAGGGACATAATCATTATCCATAAAGTAGATTTGCACAGATTGTATTGTGTTGCACTTTCTCAAGAAGAACTGGCAGCCTCCATGTTCGGCATTCTTTGCTATTGAAATAGACAAATGCACATCCCTATTTAAAACAATGACAATAAATATTTTTTTAGCCTTTTCACTTTCTCCTGTGTCACCCTCTCTCCTCTCTCTCTCTCCCTCTCTCCTCTCTCTCTCTCCCTCTCTCCTCTCTCTCTCTCCCCCAATCTCTCTCTCTCTCCCTCTCTCCTCTCTCTCTCTCCCCCAATCTCTTTCTCTCTCTCTCCCCCAATCTCTCTCCTCTCTCCCTCTCTCCTCTCTCTCTCCCCCAATCTCTCTCTCTCTCTCTCTCTCTCTCTCAAACTAGCTCTCTCTATCTCTCTTGATTCTCTCTTCTCTCTGTACGTCTCTTTTCCTCTGTTTTCAATATTACAATTGACTTGTAAAGTGCAGACTTTAGATAGCATTTGTATATGAACTGTTTAACATGTCAGATTGATTATAAAAAATAATACTAATATGTTGTAATGCTGAAAATACCTGTTTATAATAAAGTTTTCCTTGATAAGTAACACAAGGATGTGATTCAGTGGACGCAGTACAAATGCAGGACTTTGGAATTGAACCACTCCAGTCAGAGTATCCATCTACAATGCCACAGCATTTGCTCTAAAAAAACAAACAGAACATTAATAAAATACTTTGTTTCTAGATGTTAAACAATTTTAAAAGGATCCACAATGTAGTGATTCATTTTGAAACAGTTCTACAATAGGGAAAACTTTAATGAAACTGTTGGGCAGACATTGATAAACAGTCATTGCAGTATTTCACATATTCATTTGTTCCTTTAAAAAGCAGCAGTAATTCACCTGTTATATACATCTCATTCTTAAAGGGACATAAAAACCTAATTAATAAACTTTCTGTTGTCTTCCATTAGCTGAATATAAAAACTATGGCCTAGATTTGGAGTTTTGTCGGTAAGGACCCGCGTAGCTAACGCCGGCTTTTTTCTGGCCGCACCATAAAAATAACTCTGGTATTGAAAGTCCACAAAAAGGCTGCGTTAGGCTCCAAAAAAGGAGCGTAGAGCATATTTAACGCAGCTTCAACTCTCGATACCAGAGTTGCTTACGCAAGCGGCCAGCCTCAAAAACGTGCTTGTGCACGATTCCCCCATAGGAAACAATGGGGCTGTTTGAGCTGAAAAAAAACCTAACACCTGCAAAAAAGCCGCGTTCAGCTCCTAACGCAGCCCCATTGTTTGCTATGCGGAAACACTTCCTACGTCTGCACCTAACACTCTAACATGTACCCTGAGTCTAAACACCCCTAACCTTACACTTATTAACCCTAATCTGCCGCCCCCGCTATCGCTGACCCCTGCATATTATTATTAACCCCTAATCTGCCGCTCCGTAAACTGCCGCTACTTACATTATACCTATGTACCCCTAATCTGCTGCCCTAACATCGCCGACCCCTATATTATATTTATTAACCCCTTATCTGCCCCCCACAACGTCGTCTCCACCTGCCTACACTTATTAACCCCTAATCTGCCGAGCGGACCTGAGCGCTACTATAATAAAGTTATTAACCCCTAATCCGCCTCACTAACCCTATAATAAATAGTATTAACCCCTAATCTGCCCTCCCTAACATCGCCGACACCTAACTTCAATTATTAACCCCTAATCTGCCGACTGGAGCTCACCGCTATTCTAATAAATGTATTAACCCCTAAAGCTAAGTTTAACCCTAACACTAACACCCCCCTAAGTTAAATATAATTTACATCTAACGAAATTAATTATCTCTTATTAAATAAATTATTCCTATTTAAAGATAAATACTTACCTGTAAAATAAATCCTAATATAGCTACAATATAAATTATAATTATATTATAGCTATTTTAGGATTAATATTTATTTGACAGGCAACTTTGTAATTATTTTAACCAGGTACAATAGCTATTAAATAGTTAAGAACAATTTAATAGCTGCCTAGTTAAAATAATTACAAAATTACCTGTAAAATAAATCCTAACCTAAGTTACAATTAAACCTAACACTATACTATCATTAAATTAATTAAATAAACTACCTACAATTACCTACAATTAACCTAAGACTACACTATCAATAAATTAATTAAATACAATTCCTACAAATAAATACAATTAAATAAACTAGCTAAAGTACAAAAGATAAAAAAGAACTAAGTTACAAAAAATAAAAAAATATTTACAAACATAAGAAAAATATTACAACAATTTTAAACTAATTACACCTACTCTAAGCCCCCTAATAAAATAACAAAGACCCCCAAAATAAAAAATGCTCTACCCTATTCTAAATTACTAAAGTTCAAAGCTCTTTTACCTTACCAGCCCTGAACAGGGCCCTTTGCGGGGCATGCCCCAAGAAGTTCAGCTCTTTTGCCTGTAAAAAAAAAAAATACAATACCCCCCCCAACATTACAACCCACCACCCACATACCCCTAATCTAACCCAAACCCCCCTTAAATAAACCTAACACTAAGCCCCTGAAGATCTTCCTACCTTATCTTCACCATACCAGGTTCACCGATCCGTCCTGAAGAGCTCCTCCGATGTCCTGATCCAAGCCCAAGCGGGGGGCTGAAGAGGTCCATGATCCGGCTGAAGTCTTCATCCAAGCGGGAGCTGAAGAGGTCCATGATCCGGATGAAGTCTTCATCCAAGCGGGAGCTGAAGAGGTCCATGATCCGGATGAAGTCTTCTATCAACGACATCTTCTATCTTCTTTCTTCCGGATCCATCTTGCAGACCTCCGACGCGGAACATCCTCTTCTCCCGACGCCTACTAGCCGAATGATGGTTCCTTTAAGGGACGTCATCCAAGATGGCGTCCCTCGAATTCCGATTGGCTGATAGGATTCTATCAGCCAATCGGAATTAAGGTAGGAATATTCTGATTGGCTGATGGAATCAGCCAATCAGAATCAAGTTCAATCCGATTGGCTGATCCAATCAGCCAATCAGATTGAGCTCGCATTCTATTATTCCTACCTTAATTCCGATTGGCTGATAGAATCCTATCAGCCAATCGGAATTCGAGGGACGCCATCTTGGATGACGTCCCTTAAAGGAACTGCCATTCGGCTAGTAGGCGTCGGGAGAAGAGGATGTTCCGCGTCGGAGGTCTGCAAGATGTATCCGGAAGAAAGAAGATTGAAGATGCCATTGATAGAAGACTTCATCAAGATCATGGACCTCTTCAGCTCCCGCTTGGATGAAGACTTCAGCCGGATCATGGACCTCTTCAGCCCCCCGCTTGGGCTTGGATCAGGACATCGGAGGAGCTCTTCAGGACGGATCGGTGAACCTGGTATGGTGAAGATAAGGTAGGAAGATCTTCAGGGGCTTAGTGTTAGGTTTATTTAAGGGGGGTTTGGGTTAGATTAGGGGTATGTGGGTGGTGGGTTGTAATGTTGGGGGGGGGTATTGTATGTTTTTTTTTACAGGCAAAAGAGCTGAATTCTTTGGGGCATGCCCCGCAAAGGGCCCTGTTCAGGGCTGGTAAGGTAAAAGAGCTTTGAACTTTAGTAATTTAGAATAGGGTAAGGCATTTTTTTATTTTGGGGGGCTTTGTTATTTTATTAGGGGGCTTAGAGTAGGTGTAATTAGTTTAAAATTGTTGTAATATTTTTCTTATGTTTGTAAATATTTTTTTATTTTTTGTAACTTAGTTCTTTTTTATTTTTTGTACTTTAGCTAGTTTATTTAATTGTATTTATTTGTAGGAATTGTATTTAAATAATTTATTGATAGTGTAGTGTTAGGTTAATTGTAGGTAATTGTAGGTAGTTTATTTAATTAATTTATTGATAGTGTAATGTTAGGTTTAATTGTAACTTAGGTTAGGATTTATTTTACAGGTAATTTTGTAATTATTTTAACTATTTAAGCTATTAAATAGTTCTTAACTATTTAATAGCTATTGTACCTGGTTAAAATAAATACAAAGTTACCTGTAAAATAAATATAAATCCTAAAATAGCTATAATATAATTATAATTTATATTGTAGCTATATTAGGATTTATTTTACAGGTAAGTATTTAGCTTTAAATAGGAATAATTTATTTAATAAGAGTTAATTAATTTCGTTAGATTAAAATTATATTTAATTTAGGGGGGTGTTAGTGTTAGGGTTAGACTTAGCTTTAGGGGTTAATACATTTATTAGAATAGCGGTGAGGTCCGGTCGGCAGATTAGGGGTTAATAAGTGTAGGCAGGTGGAGGCGACGTTGTGGGGGGCAGATTAGGGGTTAATAAATATAATATAGGGGTCGGCGGTGTTAGGGGCAGCAGATTAGGGGTACATAAGGATAACGTAGGTGGCGGCGCTTTGCGGTCGGCAGATTAGGGGTTAATAAGTGTAGGTAGGTGGAGGCGACATTGTGGGGGGCAGGTTAGGGGTTAATAAATATAATACAGGGGTCGGCGGTGTTAGGGGCAGCAGATTAGGGGTACATAAGTATAACGTAGGTGGCGGTCGGCAGATTAGGGGTTAAAAAAAAATAATCGAGAGGCGGCGATGTGGGGGGACCTCGGTTTAGGGGTACATAGGTAGTTTATGGGTGTTAGTGTACTTTAGAGCACAGTAGTTAAGAGCTTTATAAACCGGCGTTAGCCCAGAAAGCTCTTAACTACTGACTTTTTTCCTGCGGCTGGAGTTTTGTCGTTAGATGTCTAACGCTCACTTCAGACACGACTCTAAATACCGGAGTTAGAAAGATCCCACTGAAAAGATAGGATACGCAATTTACGTAAGGGGATCTGCGGTATGGAAAAGTCGCGGCTGAAAAGTGAGCGTTAGACCCTATTTTGAGTGACTCCAAATACCGGAGTTAGTCTAAAACCAGCGTTAGGAGCCTCTAACGCTGGTTTTCACGGCTAACGCCAAACTCCAAATCTAGGCCTATGAATCTTGTTTGCTGCAATTCTTTTGCAAAGGCCTCATTTGTTACCACCATTTGCCTCCCTTGGAGTCCATGCAAACTTCTTACTGGAGTAGACAAGTCTTGTTATTGTTATTTTATTAACAAAACATGCATTGTTTTACAGTTACATTTACAGAACAATTAGGTACAGATACAGAGCCAAGAGAGGCTTGTGAGTGCAAATTTCCAGAGTAAAATTATAGGAAAAGAGGAGATAAAAAATAGTACATTAAATTTGTATTTTTTATTTTTTTGTTAAGCATTATTATACACTATTAAATTCTCAAGATGTTTTATGTCCCTTTAACAACTCATTAATAGCTTGTTTTCTGAATCTTTAAATTCTTATTTTCACTTCATAATATAAAAATGCCTTAAGGATACATTTCCATATGCAATTATATTTGTATATCATGAACCGGGGTTACACAAGACTCCTTACAAAACTGGGAATGCTAAACTATACAAAATGTAGCTGAAATTGTTCCTTCTGCTTTCTGTAGTTCAAATCTAATGTGTGTGCACACAAGAAAAGACATTAGTTGAAAAAGAGAAAGATGTACAATGAATGTAAAAGCTCAGGGGCTCTGGCAATAGTCTAACACGTTTTGCACCCTCTCTGGTGCTTAATCATGGAATGTCAAATGTGTCAGGAATGGGATTTACAAACTCCTAAACTGAAAAACTTATTTTGGGATAACTTATCTGCTATAATGTGGGTAATAATGTATAATGTCAGGTGTTCTAATACAGGCTATAAATGTTAATATTTTGTTTTTAGCACAGATTGCAACAATTTGATTTTAACATCTCTGAAAATAGAAAAAGTAAGTAGTACCTCTTGCTGAATTGCGTCTAAACTTGCAATAAAATTGTTACTCTGTCCAGATAACGGTAGCAGATTATTTAGAGTTTTGTTAACTTCATCTTCAATCTGAAATGAAAATTCAAAACAAAAGTTACATTTTAATTTCAGCAAGTTTGGTGTGAGCAAAACTTTTGTATTTATACTTTTTTTAATGGCAACATAATAAGTGCATTATAGGGTGAACGCACTGGTAGCATAGGAGTCCGCCAAATTTTTTTCAGGGGTGTGGGGGTAGCAAAAACAAGGAAATCTGCACAGTGGTTGAAGATTATTTCAAATGCTACTAGTTCCAGAACAAAAGCTTACTAGTTTACCACTACAATATACATTTTGGAGTCACTATTTGCTAAACTTTAATACACATTTAAAAATGTATTTTTTGGGGTGTAATAAAATTAATATCTTTATGCAGACTTAAAATAGATTGAGCATATTATTGTATTTCTTAATTTACTTACGCCTAGATTACGAGTTTTGCGTTAGCCTTAAAATGCAGCGTTAAGGGGTCCTAACGCTGCTTTTTAATGCCCGCTGGTATTACAAGTTTGGCAGGTACAGGTGTACCGCTCACCTTTCTTCTACAAGTCGACTTTTCCATACTGCAAATCCCCTTACGTCAATTGCGTATCCTATCTTTTCTATGGGATTTGCCTAACTCTGGTATTACGAGTCTTGGAAGAAGTGAACAGTAGACCCTCTCCTGTCCAGACTCCTACCGCATTTAAAAGTCAGTAGTTAAGAGTTTTATGGGCTTTTTTTCATAATTTAGTTTATTGTATTTAATTGTAATTAATTTTAGGTAGTTTAGGTAATTTATTTAAGGATAGTGTAGTGTTAGGTGTAATTGTAACTTAGGTTAGGATTTATTTTACAGGTAATTTTGTACTTATTTTAGCTAGGTAGTTATTAAATATTTAAAAACTATTTAATAACTATTGTACCTAGTTAAAATAAATACAAAGTTGCCAGTAAAATAAAAATAAATCCTAAGCTAGCTACAATGTAATTATTAGTTATATTGTAGCTATCTTATGGTTTATTTTACAGGTAAGTATTTAGTTTTAAATAGGAATAATTTATTTAATTGTAGTTATTTTATTTAGATGTATTTAAATTATATTTAAATTTGGAGGGTGTTAGGTTTAGGGTTAGACTTAGGTTTAGGGGTTAATAACTTTATTATAGTAGCGGCGACGTTGGTGGTGGCAGATTAGGGGTTAATAAATGTAAGTAGGTGTCGGCGATGTTAGGGCAGGCAGATTAGAGGTTAATAAAAATTAACTAGTGTTTGCGAGGTGGGAGTGCGGCGGTTTAGGGGTTAATGCATTTATTAAAGTGGCGGCGATGTTATTAAAGTGGCAGCAGATTAGGGGTTAATAAGTGTAGTTAGGTTGCGGCGGCGTTGGGTTGGCAGATGAGTGGTTAATAACTATAATGTAGGTGTCGGCGATGTTGGGGGCAGCAGATTAGGGGTTCATAAGTATAATGTAGGTGGCGACGGTGTCCAGAGCGGCAGATTAGGGGTTAAAAGTATAATGCAGGTGGCGATGATGTCGGGGGCGGCGGATTAGGGGTTAATAAGTGTAAGATTAGGGGTGTTTAGACTCGGGGTTCATGTTAGGGTGTTAGGTGCAGACATATTTTTTATTTTCCCATAGGAAACAATGGGGCTGCGTTAGAAGCTGGACGCTGCTTTGTTTCCTATGGGGAAATCATGCACGAGCACGTTTTAGCCAGCTTACCGCTACCGTAAGCAACGCTGGTATTACAGTGAGATGTGGACCTAAATTTGCTCAACGCTCACTTTTCTGAGGCTAACGCAGCCATTCAGAAAACTTGTAATACCAGAGTTGTTTAAAGTGAGCGCTGGAAAAAAAAGGCTCGTTAGCAACGCAAGTCTTTACCGACAAAACTCGGAATCTAGCCGTTAGTGTTTCTTTGCTTATTTGACTTATTGCATTATACAGTTATTAAAAAATAAAAATAAAATCAATATTAAACACAAAAGAACCAACGTAAATTAAAATATAAAGCTTCAAACTGCTAACAATACACTATTTAAGATATGCAAAATATACATTTTTCTATTTGTGCTATTTGCAAAACTTTTAACAAATTATTCCCGTTTGTGAGTAGAAAGCCTCTGCCCAGAAAGTGTTAATTTAGAGCAGATTGCCATTGATGAAATATCTTATTCTTTGCTGGTGTTAAAGGGACACTGAAACCAAATTTTTTATTTCATGATTCAAATAGAGCATATACTTTTAAGCAACTTTCTAATTTACTCCTATTATAAATTGTTCTTCATTCTCTTTATATCTTTATTTGAAAAGCAATGTAAGTTAAGTTAGTTATCAACCTGGGTTGTGCTTGCTGATTGGTGGCTAAATGCACCCACCAGTAAACAAGTGCTGTCCAGTGTTCTGAACAACAAAGTGTCTGGATCCTTAGCTTAGATGCCTTCTGTTTCAAATAAAGATAGCAAGAGAACAAAGAAAAATTGATAATAGGAGTAAATTAGTAAGTTGCTTAAAACCGCATGCTCTATCTGAATCATGAAAGAAAAAAATTGGGTTTAGTATCCCTTTCAGAATGTTGGAAAAGTTTAAAAAAGCAGTGGGAGTGGAAATGCATATAACATGGAAGTCATGTGCAGAGTTTAGGATCACTGACACAATTCCCCTTCTACCACTTGTGCAGAGGACCTGAACATAGAAATAAATATATTAACCTTTACAATACTTCCTCAGCATGGTGGAGGGGGCGACACCTTGTGCAAAACTTTCTGCTTTCCATGAAGCTCACTCCCCACCACTGTACAATGTGTGCTGGGAATTAGAGTCCAGAACTGCAGAATTATAATAATGTGAGTGAAATAGTTAAAGGGACATTCCAGCCAAAATTGAAATCCACATGGATGCATTTCAGTTTTGAATAGAAGCATTATTGAATTAGCAAAAATGTTTCTTATAAAAGATATAGCTGTTTGAAAAGTGTATTTAAGTATGCACTGTGCACCAGCATTTTAAACACAGCATTTGCTCAGAGAGCCTAAGGTGCTTGTATCATCTGTTAATGACTCAATTTGTTAATTGCTTACATGATTCAAGTCCCACTGGTGCTCTAAGCAGCTGCAGTATTTAAAATGCGGGTGCTCTAAGAATGTCTAGCTATGCTTCACGTGCACATGCAGAGAAAAATGTTAACAATAAAACAGTGAAAACGTTTACTAGAAGCATTTTTGCCAATACATTTGCAAATATGTTACCATTCAAAGATGTAATTCATATATGTGCATTAACATTTTGACCGGAATGTCCCTTTAACTAAAAACTCCAGAGTGCTATTTATTTGCAAGAATGCTGTTCTTCTTTCTCTAAAACAGAGTTACATTCAGAGGGATAAAAAGAAAAAAAATGGCCATTCAACTGTCTTTTTTTATTCTGTAGTTTGTACTCCATGTGGGGAGAAAAATCAGGGAGGGGGGGAAATGCCCCCCTTGCCCCCCCCCACACTTTGTGGATGCCCATGACTGGTAGTCTTATTAAAGAGACACAAACATTGCAGCTTCCTGAAAAATGTCCTTTGAACCAATCAGGAGAAACTGCCAGTCACCACCTGTGTTCTCTTTGGAAGCTGCAATGCTTGTGCCTCCCAAGCGTGACTTTAGCTACCTGTTTAACCCCTTTTTAGGGGTTTAATACATTGGGTTCTATGTAGTGGATGCTGCTTTTGAGTTATTAGGTGCAGGCTTGCTCACAAGAGCCTGCTTACCACAAATTGCAACCTTTGCTTTGTAACCTCAATGCAACCTCTGAGGTTGTGGAGATAAATCCCCCCAAACTAGCTTGTTCTGGGTGAATGACAAGCCCTGCTCTTGCATGATTGGTCAAGTGAGAACAGGGGGCAGGGCTTCACAAGCACATGCATGTGCAATAGAAAATACAGGCAGCAAAGATGAGAGGACAGGTTCCCAAGCCAGATGCCTTGTCTGCGTCCCCAATAGTATTAGCATCATTAGGGTCAGACATCACAATAAAATCAAGCATTAAAGGGACACTGAACCCAATTTTTTTCTTTTGTGATTCAGATAGAGCATGCAATTTTAAGCAACTTTTTAATTTACTCCTATTATCAATTTTTCTTCGTTCTCTTGCTATCTTATTATTTGAAAAAGAAAGTCCAGAACCTTGGACAGCACTTTATTATTGGTGGATGAATTTATCCACTAATCAGCAAGAACAACCCAGGTTGTTGACAAAAATGGCCCGGCATTTAAACTTACATTCTTGCTTTTCAAATAAAGATACCAAGAGAATGAAGAACATTTGCTAATAGGAGTAAATTAGAAAGTTGCTTAAAATTGCATGCTCTATCTGAATCACAAAATAAAAAAATTGGGTTCAGTGTCCCTTTAACACCACTGTCATGCAAACCATACTGCTACTATACAAGTCAATGATTTATATTTTTGGTGCAAGTGCTAGTACGGTGTGTGCTACTGTATAGCACATTCATTTTACTCATGTAATAGATTTCTGTTAGGGATAACATAAATGTGTACTCAAGTAGTTGATTTTGTTTTTATCTATTTCTTGCTATACATTTTCCATGTAAGTTTAAGTGTATATATCAGAGTTGGGACAGTAAAGTAAAAAAATAAACAGTACAGTTGAAAAAAATAAAAAAATAAACAGTAGAGTTGGGACAGTAAAGTAAAAAAAAAAATTATAAACAACTTTCTAATTCACTTTTGTTATCAGATGTTCTTTTGGTATCCTTTGTTGGCTTAGAAGCGACAAAGTACTGCTGGGAGCTAGCTGGTAATTGGTAGTTGCACTCATATGCCTCTTGTCATTACCAGATTTGTCCACCTAGCTCCCAGTAGTGCATTACTGCACCTGAACTCATTTTTCAGCAAATAATACCAAGATAACAAAGTACATTTGATAAAAGTAAAATAGAAAGGTGTTTAAAGCTGTATCCTCCACCTGAATCCTGAAAGTTTACTTTCGACTTTACTGTCCCTTTCACACATAACACATACATAAACACTCAAACTTTTTTCTTCCAACCTCTCCTTGTCATATGCCTTATCTTTAAACAACCTCCCCAACACCTTTTTTTCTTATTAACCTCTAGTATCCACTTTAACACCTTCGCTACAAGGAATTTCAAAGAAGAACTTGCTTTTGCTATCATTCCATTTAAACAGAAATAGATATTTGTTTTTTTTTAATTTACATATCAAATTATTTTTTTTTTAAGCAAGGTATTAATCTAGGCTAATTTTAGTATATTTCATGCCACCATTTCACCACCAAATGCGATCATATAAAGAAAATCATTAACTTTTTCCCAAACTTTGGATTTATCACTAAAATTATTTACATACCGCTTGTGCAATCATGACACAAATGATTGTATAAGCTTCTCTGTGATCCCCTTTGTTCAGAAATAGCAGATATACACGGCTTTGCCATTGGTTTTTGGTAATTAGAAAGCTGCAAATTGCAGCTGCGCACAAACTTCTATTATTCCTGCCAGTGAAGGGGTTAATCAGGTAGCTTCTAAGGTTAATTTTAGCTGTAGTGTAGAGATTACCCTCCCACCTGACACCTCCCACCACTTGATCCCTCCCAAACAGCTCTCTCTACTCCCACACACTCATCCTCACCATCTTATGTACTGGCAAACAATCTGCCAGTATGCAGTTTAGGTCTTTTTTAATTATTATTATTATTTTTCTCCAATTTACTGATCCTCCTCAACCCTTCTACTTCCCCGATCTCTCCCGAACAGCTCTCTAGCACCCCCCCCTACTAATGGTGGCCATCTTTGGTACTGGCAAGATTCTGTCAGTACCTAATTTTTATATATATATATATATATATATATATATATATATATATATATATATATATATATATATATTTTTGTGTAAGTGGAAGATGTATATAGGGAAGGCGCTGGTTATAACCTCATCAAGAAAATATATAGGTGTAATTGCAGCCTTAGAGAGACTATCTAGGTGGTAAGGATCCCTACTATCCTATCACTAGGGATGGGCGAATGTGCAAATTTTCGAATTTCGAATGTAGAACGAATGTTATTACCGAAATTCGAATTCTAAATTCGAATGTCGATAAGAACGAATATTCTTAAAAATTCGAAAATCGAATGTTATTTACATTTTTCGAATGTCACTTTCGAATTCGAATGTTTATAATTATATCGAATGTCTACATTCGAAATTCAAATTTTTCGAATTCGAATATAAATTCGAATTTTTCGAATTCGAATATAAATTCGAATTTTTCGAATTCGAATATTGCATAATTCGAATATTACATTTAAAAGCATTAGAAATACTATTACAATCTAAATTCGAATTTTTCGAATTCGAATACACGTATTGCATAATTCGAATATTACATTTAAAGAAAAAGCATTAGAAATACTATTACAATCTAAATTCGAATTTTTCGAATTCGAATACACGTATTGCATAATTCGAATATTACATTTAAAGAAAAAGAATTAGAAATACTATTACAATCTAAATTCAAATTTTTCGAATTCGAATATTGCATAATTCGAATATTACATTTAAAGAAAAAGCATTAGAAATACTATTACAACCTAAATTCGAATTTTTCGAATTCGAATACACGTATTGCATAATTCGAATATTACATTTAAAGAAAAAGAATTAGAAATACTATTACAATCTAAATTCGAATTTTTCGAATTCGAATACACGTATTGCATAATTCGAATATTACATTTAAAGAAAAAGCATTAGAAATACTATTACAATCTAAATTCGAATTTTTCGAATTCGAATACACGTATTGCATAATTCGAATATTACATGTAAAGAAAAAGCATTAGAAATACTATTACAATCTAAATTCGAATTTTTCGAATTCGAATATTGCATAATTCGAATATTACATTTAAAGAAAAAGCATTAGAAATACTATTGCAATCTAAATTCGAATTTTTCGAATTCGAATATTTTCAAATGTAATCGTAAAATTCGAAACCGAATATTCGAAAATCGAATGTTAGAATGTTATGTAAACATTCGAAATTCGATTCGAACGAACGAATGTGTTAAAATTCGTGCCGTTTTTCGAATGTTGCGAAACATTCGCCCATCCCTACCTATCACCAGATAGAAAAGAGAAATTTTTATCTAAATATTAAGGGAAAGGGGAAAAGACAAACAATAGTGCATGCAAGGAAAAACTCTAGTGGCGCAACCTATATTGTGGTGTATAGCAACAATGAGCCTATCAATAAAATTAAAATATTAATCAACCTAGAATAATTCCACTGTTTTTACACCACATAATTCTGATTAATATTTTAATTTTATTGATAGGCTCATTGTAGCTATACACCACAATATAGGTTGCGCCACTAGAGTTTTTCCTTGCATGTACTATTGTTTGTCTTTTTCCCTTAATATTTAGATAAAATATATATATATTTGTTTATTTTTTTTCTGTAGTGTAGTGTTCCCCTTACGGCGATCAATAAAAATTAGGGCACCCCCCCATTCCACCACTGCTCTATAATGCAGCACTCCATCCCTCCTCCCTTCAAATTATTTTTCTGCAATGTAGGGCCATCCCACTTCCTCCTCCTTCCCTCTCTGCCGCTGGGTCACCTCCCTCGCCTCCCCTCCCACACCTCCCGTCGGCACCATCAGATGATCGTTACAGATGGTGACACACACAGTGTTATTGTCTATAACAATCAGACATCTGCCTTCATAAGGAACCAGAGCATTGATTGTGCTCTGTTTCCATATGCAGACAGATGCCTGCAGCTGTGATGTAAATCTTTGATATGCGGTACGAGGGGCTTTGTACCACATATTATACATCTTCGTCACATTGGGTTAAGGGGTTAAAGCTTTAAAGGTATTTGAAACACAATTTTTTTTCTTTCATGATTTAGAAAGAGCATGCAATTTTAAACAACTTTCTAATTTACTTTTATTATCTAATTTGCTTCATTCTCTTGATATCCTTTGCTGAAAAGCATATCTAGATAGCCTCAGTAGCTGCTGATTGGTGTCTGCACATAGATGCTTTGTGTAATTGGCTCATCCATGTGCAATACTATTTTTTCAACAAAAGATATCTAAAGAATAAAGCAAATTAGATAATAAAAGTAAATTGAAATGTTGTTTAAAATTGGATGAACCCGTGGACTGGATACACCTTACAAGAGAAATTGTATTCTTTATCTGAACCATGAAAAAAAAATTTGGGTTTCATGTCCCTTTAAGTTAACCTCAAATAATTTATTTCTATAGCATTTTAAGGTGTCTTTGAAAGCACAATAGCAAGCAATAATATTTAAAAGGACACTGAACCGAAATTATTTCTTCCGTGATTCAGATAGAGCATACTTTTTTAAGCAACTTTCTAATTTACTCCTATTATCAATTTTTCTTCATTCTCTTGCTATCTTTATTTGAAAAAGAAGGCATCTAAGCTAAGGAGCTAGCCAAATTTTGGTTCAGAACCATAGGCAGCACTTGTTTATTGGTGGGTGAATTTATCCACCAATCAGCAAGAACAACCCAGGTTGTTCACCAAAAATGGTCCGGCTTCTAAACTTACATTCATGCTTTTCAAATAAAGATACCAAGAGAATGAAGAAAATTTGATAATAGGGGGGATATTTATCAAAGGTCTGGCGGACCTGATCCGACAGTGCGGATCAGGTCCGCCAGACCTCGCTGAATGCGGAGAGCAATACGCTCCCCGTATTCAGCATTACACCAGCAGCTCTTGTGAGCTGCTGGTGCAACGCCGCCCCCTGTAGATTTGCGGCCAACCGGCCGCCAGCAAGGGGTGTCAATCAACCCAATCGTACTCGATCGGGTTGATTTTCAGCGATCTCTGTCCGCCTGCTCAGAGCAGGCGGACAGGTTATGGAGCAGCGGTCTTTAGACCGCTGCTTTATAACTGCTGTTTCTGGCGAGCCTGCAGGGCCCCTAGGAGTAAATTAGAAATTTTCCTAAAATTACATGCTCTATCTGAATAACGAAAGAAAAAATTTGGGTTCAGTATCCCTTTAATACCAGGGTTTCAAAAGCAATAAAAGATAAGGCAGCATTTTGGATTGTGCACTAGTGCAAAGCTAAACCAATGATTAACAATTATCAACTGCACTCAACAAGCCCGTAGTTAGCTTTGGTCCGAAATGTATAAATGACACGCTATATGAATAAGAGTATGCAATATTTGCATTACAACATCCCTTTAAATAAAGCAGCTGTTTTTGTCAGTCAAAACTATAATTGTGGCAGATAATAAACACATATACTTTAAACTTGAGCCCTTAAAGGGACATAAAATCCAAAAGTGTTCTTTGATGATTCAAATAGAGCATACAAATAAACAACTTTGCAATCTACTTCTATTATATAATTTGCTAAATTCTCTTGGTGTCCTTTGTTTAAGAGTTTAAGAAGCAGCAGTGCACTACTGGGAGCTATCTGAACACATCAGGTGAACAAATAAAAAAGGCATATATGTGTAGCCACCAATCAGCAGCTCCTGAATCTACCTATGTATCCTTTTCATCATAGGATACCAAGCGAACAAAAAAAAATTAGATACCAGAAGTAAATGTGGAAAGTTGTTTAAAATCATATGCTCTATATGAATCATGAAAGAAAAAAATTGTGTTTCATGTCCCTTTAATGTCAGATATCTGGCCTAATAGGAACAATGCAACAAGACAAAAAGCAGAATAGCTTAACGTGTTAATAGCAACATGGACATAGTAATATGAGGATTCTAAAGCCACATATCATGTTTTAAAACCATTTCAAACTGCAGCTACTTGAATGTGCACCTTTTTCATGTTTTATCCAAAAAGATAACATATTAATGTCACCTTATTTACAGTATCTGAACTCTGACATCATAGGTTGCTAAATAAATATATAATTTTTTTTTATCATTAATGCAGTTATCTAGTTATCTACAACAGGTCAGTATTTAGCTTTCTACCAGTAGACTACCAATTAACATCTTCCTTTCTGGGCATAGTTGTTTTAAAAGGACAATTTTTCCCAAAGATTTTCTTTACTTTAATTTGTTCCCAATTATCTATTTTACCTGCTGGAGTGTATTAAATTGTTTACAAGTAGCCCGTTTACACTAATTTCAGCATTTTAAATAGCTGATTTAGCCTGTGGTATCCCCACTTAAACTGAAAGTTTCTATACTTAAAGGGCCACTAAACTCAAAATCTTTCTTTCGTGATTCAGATAGAACATACAAATTTAAACAACATTACAATTTACTTCTATTATTTATTTTGCTTCATTTTTTAGATATCCTTATTTGAAGAAAAAGCAATGCACATGGGTGAGCCAATCACATGAGGCTTATATGTGCAGCAACCAATCAGCAGCTACTGAGCATATCTAGATATGCTTTTCAGCAAATAATATCAAGAGAATAAAACAAATTAGATAATAGAAGTAAATTAGAAAGATGTTTAAAAATGTATTCTCTTTCTAAATCATGAAAGAAAAAATGTGGGTTTCATGTCTCTTTAAGGGGACATGAAGCCCAAATATTCATAATTTAGGTAGTACATACAATTTTTTTTTCACAACAAGCTTTATTGAAAAGTCATTTTCATGTGTACAATAAAAGGAAACAGCTTGTACCACCAACAGTCTAGAGTCTACAATATTTGCATTCTTGATAATGAAAAGACAGTTCTTATGGCTGAATAACAAACATAATATTACAACAGGTTCTCAAACTGCTCAAACAAACTGATAATTTAAGAGTTAAAGCTCACATGTTTCTACTTTGAGCTTAGCTTTTTTATATTTTCTTTAAACAGATATCAGTTTAATAAAATATATATATCTTAAACCGTGTGTCAGGTATTAAAAGAGAATATGAGAGTACAAAAGTACAAGAGGGAAGAGAAGGGGAGAGGGGAAGAAAGAGAAGTTGTGTCAGGTCCATGGCCTATTTAGTGATTATATACATAGGATTTTGTTTATCAGAGGGGAGTATCCCCTCAAGTGCTCAGCATCATTTCATGGGTGCCAATTTGATTGAATTTGTGGTAATTAAATCTTTCTAATAGTAACAAATCATCAACTGAGGACATCCATTCCTCAATAGTTGGTACTTCTTTTGCTTTCCATTTTTTGTGAATGAGCTTTTTAGCTCCTGTGAGCATTATCAGGAGAAGGGCTCATGTGTGTGTTTCTTTGATTCTAGGGAGATGGAGGAAGAGTATTGTTTCTGGTGAGTTTGGTATTAGTATTTGTAGTTTGTCAGATATAAGGCCAATTACATCCAACCGAAAACCCTGGAGTCTCAAACATGACCAACAAATGTGGATAAGTGAGCCAGGCTCACCACAGCCTCTCCAACACAAAGGACTTGCCATTTAGAAATATCTATGTAGTCTTACTGGGGTAAGATATCACCTGCTTATGAGTTTGAGCTGTATTTCTTGGACAGTGGCTGATATTGATGAGCGTTTTGCTAGTGCAAATCATTTAAGCCAGGCCTCACTATCTATATCATAATTAAGGTCTCTGTTCCAGGCTATGGTGTATATTGGCAGTTGTATGTCTGGGGGTAGAAGTAGAATCTTGTATACAAGGGAAATCAGTCGACTCAGAGGGTTATTCGTTGTGCATAAATGTTCGAATGGAGAGAGTTTTCTTATAAAGTTTTCATTGTTTGTATGGTGTGCTAGGTAATGGGATAGCTGATTGTATCGCATCCAAGAGGAAAAAATGTCCCTGTATGTTTCAGTCATATGTTGTTGTGAGCGCAGTCGTCCGTTTTCGATCGCAAAATGCAGGGTATCTGTCCTTAGGCTATAAGGTTTGCTCATACGTAATCCCAGTCTATGATATGGAAATTTGGGATTTTCTGTGATGGGTAGTAGTGGCGATTGTTTAGGAGATATGTGCGTGCTTCTGGATATTAGTTTATCCCATTCAGGCAAAATTTACATAATTTACATAAGTTACATAATTTAAAATATTTGACCATCTAGTCTGACCCATGCTGTGGCAATATTACATGCCTGTAATTAGCCAGGTCCGGAAATCCCAGCCCTCCTCTATCTCTGGAGAGATACATTGTTTTTCTAGGGGCACTTGGTTTCGTTCCCATCCATACAAACTGCTCTATGATTCTTTGTAGTTGAGGCAAATAGTCTCTTGGGAGGGGGATTGGGACTGTCTTTAAAATGTATAGGATATGTGGCAGAATGTTCATTTTAATCACCCCTATTTTTCCAAGCCACGAAAGTGGTTTATTTTTCCATGAGGAGAGTTCTCTAACTATTTTCTCCATTAGTAATTATTTTTGTATAAGTATTTTGCGGGGGATTTCCATAGCGCCGGTATTACAGGTTGTGCGGTGAGGCTAAAATGCTTGCGTTTTGCGCCACAAAAATGTTTCACAAAACGCATAACTAAACTGTTACAAAGTACACTAACACCCATTAACTACCTATTAACCCCTAAACCGGGTGCCCCCCCGCATCGCAAACACTATTTAAAACTTATTAACCCCTAATCTGCCATTTACGACATCGCTGCCACTAATAAAAGTTATTAACCCCTATTCGGCCGCTCCCCGACATCCCCACCACTATAATAAAGTTATCAACTCCTATTCCCCCGCACCCCAACATCGCCGACACTATAATAAAGCTATTAACCCCTATTCCGCCACTCCCCGACATCGCTGCCAATAAATAAAGTTATTAACCCCTAAACCTCTACCATCACTGACACTAAATAAACCTAATAACCCCTAAACCGCCAGCCCACCACAACGCAAAAAATGTAATTAAACTAATAACCCCTAAACCTAACAACCCCCTAACTTTTAATTAAAATTACAATATCCCTATCTTAAAATAAATAAAAACTTACCTGTGAAATTTAAAAAACCTATGTTTAAACTAACAATTAAATTAACATAACTATTATACTAAAATTAAAATAACTACCAATTAAATAAACTAAATTGCACATACTGGGAGCTAACACTACATACTAACACTACTAAGACTAAATGTCTAAAATTACAAAAGTTAAAAAATACTAAATTACAAAAAATAACAAAAACACAAAATTGTGAAAAATAACAAACGAAATTATCCAAAATTAAAACAATTACACCTAATCTAATAGCCGTATAAAAATAAAAAAGCCCAGCCAAAATAAAAAAAAACCTAGCCTACAATAAACTACCAATAGCCCTTAAAAGGGCCTTTTGTAGGGCATTGCCCTAAAGAAATCAGCTCTTTTACCTATAAAAAAAATGCAAAGACCCCCCAACAGTAAAACCCACCACCCAACCAACCCTCCAAAATAAAAAACCTAACTCTAACAAAAACCTAAGCTACCCATTGCCCTGAAAAGGGCATTTGTATGGGCATTGCCCTTAAAAGGACACTGAGCTCTTTTAAAAAGCCCAAACCCTAATCTAAAAAAAAACCCACCCAAGAAAAGTTAAAAAAAACACTAACCGCCGACCGTCCACTTACAGTTTCTGAAGTCCAGACATCCAGGTGGCGAGAAGTCTTCATCCAGGCGGCGAGGTCTTCATCCATCCAGGCGGGGTCTTTTATCTTCATCCAGGCGGCATCTTCTATCTTCATCCCGGCGGCGTCTTCTATCTTAATCCTGGCGGCGCGGAGCTGGTCCTTGAAGACATCTGGTGCAGAGCGTCCTCTTCATAGGGTTACCGCCATACACTGAATCTTTAATGCAAGGGAGCCTTTTCAAAATGGCATCCCTTGCATTCCTATTGGCTGATTTGATTTTTGAAATTCAAATCAGCCAATAGGATGAGAGCTACTGAAATTCTTTTGGCTGATTTGAATAGCCTATAGAATTTCAGTAGCTCTCATCCTATTGGCTGATTTGAATTGCCAATAGGATTTCAGTAGCTTTCATCCTATTGGCTGATTTGAATTTCAAAAATCAAATCAGCCAATAGGAAAGCAAGGGATGCCATTATGAAAAGGCTCCCTTGCATTGAAGATTCAATGTTCGGCGATGACCGTATGAAGAGGATGCTCCGTGTCGTATGTCTTCAAGGATGGGCCCGCTCCGGGCCGCCGGGGTAAAGATAGAAGATGCTGAGAAGAGGGCCAACTGCACTCTCTCAGCCTGGGTATAATTTAGCAACTGTAGTACCTTGGAGGTGTTATCCCGGGCCTCTCTGCCTGGAACAAAGCCCACCTGGTCGGTCGAGATTAGATTTGGAAGGTATTTATTTAGGCGTTATACCAGAACCTTGGCTAAAATTTTGACGTCTGTATTCAACAATGATATGGGCCTAACATTTTCAGGGGTATTAGGAGTTTTTCCAGGTTTGTGGATGATTGCAATATGTGCTTCCAACATTGAACAAGTAAGTTGGGAGTTATTGTTCAAGTTGTTGAAAAGTTGGAGCAGTAAAGGGGCTAGGGGGTTAAGGAAAGTTTTATAATATTGTGGGGTAAACCCATCTGGGCCAGGACTTTTCCCATTTGGTAAATCTTTAATCGTTTGGGATAATTCCTCTAAAAAAATGGCCACATCTAGACTACCTATATCTACTTGATCTAACTGTGGTAGGTCTATTGTAGCTAGATATGCTGCTATAGTTTGAGAACATACAATTTTAAACAACTTTCTAGTTTACTTATATTATCAAATTTGCTTCAATATCTAGGTATCATTTGTTGAAGGAGCAGCAATGCTCTATTGGTTTCTAAACTGAACTCATGGGTGAGCCAGTGACAATTGGTATATATATATATGCAGCTACCAATCAGCAGCTAGAACCTAGGTTCTTTGCTGCTCCTGAGCTTCCTACATAAACCTTTCAGCAAATGATAACAAGAGAAGGAAGCAAATTAAATAATAGAAGTAAATTGGAAAGTTGTTTAAAATTGTATATTCTACCTAAATCCTGAAAGAAACATTATATGGTTTCATGTCCCTTTAAGTCCAGGCTATTAACAGGCTATGTAAACACATCCAGCAGAAGAAATTACACTCCCAGTGGGGTGTAGACGAGATAACTAATAACATTATAATTTTCAATTGTTCTCTCTAAGTATTGAGCTATGGTTTACTGACAAATATAAGATAAGGATGCACGTGTGTGTACACAAGGTGATAATATAATGAGGTGATTTTACCTGCAAGCTCAGCCCATTGTAATAGGCTGTGACTTCAAAGCACAAAACCAGCTATTTCATATGCACAAATAAACCCGAAAATGCAATTTGTCATACATTTTATACTTTGCAGCTGGTGTAATTAGTAATTGGAAATACATTATTGGAAAAAACTATTTTACACATTATTATACCAAACATACCTTTGATTTATAAACAGCTCCTAAAATGCCTGCTGTTACTTGCAGCGCCAGAATCAGGAACAATCCAATAAAGAACTAGAATAAAAAATAAAAAAACAATAGATTTTTAAATCCTAACATGTGTAGGAAGTGTCAATGGCCTCTATTTATGAAAGGTCTTGCGGACCTGATCCGACAGTGTGGATCTGGTCCGCAAGACCTCGCTGAATGTGGAGAGCAATACGCTCTCCGTATTCAGCCTTGCACCAGCAGCTCACAAGAGCTGCTGGTGCAACGCCGCCCCCTGCTGACTCGCGGCCAATCGGCCGCCAGCAGGGAGGTGTCAATCAACCCGATCGTATTCGTGCTCTGAGCAGACGGACAGGGTTATGGAGCAGTGGTCTTTAGACCGCTGCTTCATAACTGCTGTTTCTGGCGAGCCTGAAGACTCGCCAGAAACACGGGCCATCAAGCTCCATTTGGAGCTTGATAGATAGGCCCCATTGTGTATAATATCTTAAATAATGTTAAAAATACACATAAATTAATACTTGATTATTAATTGGAATCATTAACAATTAAATGATAATTCTAACTGACCAGAAGCAGCAGACACTTGCTTTCCTTTATGGCTCCACAGCATCCAAAAAATCCAAGGACCATGATTATGGCACCCACAGCAATCATAAGGTCTATAGCTGGAAGCATATTATCCCCAAGTTCCTAAGAAAAGCAGAAAGAGAGATATGTTAATATAATTTATTGTGACATAGATGCAAACATTTGAGGATATTTATTTTTTATACCTTTCTCATGTTACACATGAACTGTTATCTGTTACACGCAACCAACACATTAAACACATAATAACTAAAACTACGGTCCCCAAGTAATAGGAATCTGTAATGTCACAGATAGTTTGGGGATCCATCCCCCAGTACGCCTCTAGAGAGAGTCTGCATTCTGGAGGTTACATTTAAATTCAGGTGTCACCTCAATATCAACAGTAAAGGAACATGAAAGTCACTATCATGCTGGGATATGCAAACTGTGCTAAAAAGTCTGTTTTACATTTATTTATTTATTTTTTACATGTTATCTTTTCTGTATACACTTGCAGTGAGCTGATTGGGATGTATGACTGAGTGGCTAAGATTGCGCTGAGTTCTACAGAATGTGATGTACATCTTTCCAAGCTCACTGTTAAAGCCTAAAACAGACTTTTTTTTAACATTTTGGAGCAATGCATTCACGGTAGTAGGCAGGTGCTGTATAGACACAGCTTACTACTATAGTTTAATGTCCATTTAATATACAGATGTTAAACACTGAAATTAATTGAATACAACATTAATTCCAGTTCCTTTCTTATAACATATCAATTTAGTCCCATAGAATGACCACCAATAAGAAACACCTAAATTCTCTGTCCATTAAACCAAAATTTAACCTCTCCTCTAGATCTCCTTCATAACAAAGTCCTAATGTAACCATAATTTACCACAAATACAACCCCAATACCATAACCAACACCCCACGCAATTAAAATCTCATATATGCAATGAAGGTCTCATACATTAGGCTTCAATGACAATAGAAGAATGAGGGTTGAGGAAGGAATGTGCATTATAATTGGACACAGTATGCAATGAGTGGGAGTTATTCATTACAGTGGATGTGCATGTTTGCAGGAAGGCCCCACATGGTGAGAAGGTTGTCTTAGTTTTGGTTAGGGATTTGAAAGCCATTATTATATCTAAAAACAGCAAAACAACTAATCAAACAAAGATACCCAGAATGGCATTATCTGGCCTTGGTTGCTTGACAGTGGGTTATAAGTCCAGGTAAAGAATAATGGGGATAACAAATAGTATATGACAATACAATGTAGCCCAATGTAAGTGTAAAGATGGTATTAAATAGAAATAAAAAGGATCCATAACCAGAGCTGCTGCTTCCTGCCTCAATCCCTCCCCAGATTGCACTGTATTGGTCAAATAATGGTGGTTCTAACCTCTCATGAAAGATGTTGAAAGTCCAACTGGTTCTTTGGACCAGCAATATGGATAAACCTCAAAGTGGAGAATCACAATACTAAAGTATGTAAATACAATTACTTAAATCCAGGGAATGAGGGGCATATATTTGATTGTTTTTATTGGAATATAAACTAATCTGGACAACACATTAGATCCAGCAATATGATTTTATAAATGTAAATATATATGAAACAACTCAAGATCACTTGGCTCAAGCCGAGTTACTTCGAACTGTTTTAAACATTTTTTTTCACATTTATAAAAACATATTCTTGGATCTATTTTGTATTATCCCGATGAGTTTATACTCAAATAAAGATGATTGAATCTACATTCCTTCCTTGAATGTAACCTGTAGCATTTATATACTTCACTATTGAGATTCTCCACTTTGAAGTTTATCCATACTGCTGGGAGGTCAGCGCCTCCTTGTTTGACCAATGGATAATAGGCCCTAGGCAATGGATGGGGGATTGCTGAATGCTGACTATACACATTTTGATTGTAGTTGTAGTGTGCAGTAGTAGTACAGTAGTGTTTGGCTGTTTGGTAGGTTGAATCGTGGCAAATGGGTGCCATAGTTGGGGAGGTTTCATAATACGGTGAGTCAGGGACAGAACTACTACTGGTGCAGCAGATCCAGTGGCACAAGGGCCCATGTGTGGGGAGCCCACAGCAGCCATTTGTCTTTACAAATCATTATATAGAGAAGCATATATATTATTACTAGTGCTCATTACTGAGTTACATTGGGGGATCAAAACATTTTTGCACCGGGCCCTCTGTGGTTAGTGTCAGGAGAAGAATGCATTAGGTGTTGTGGGTGCTGTCACAGCAGGTAGTTACTATGTGTAGTGATGCTAATATAGCATTATTCCATATCTTTTGCTTGAATTCTGATGGTAATTATGTTATTTCAAAATGGTATGGAATGCAAGAATATTCAAATTAGAAAAAAAAAACATCAATTAAAAATGAAAAGTGAAAGTTTCTTTATGTGATTTTCCCCCCTTTAAATAAAATGTTACATTTTAAAAACATTTTACAACAGTTGATTAAAAAAAACTTTTGAAACTGCTACATGAGCATTCAACAAATAATTTTAGATATATCTGTCTATAGAAACAACTAAGGAGTTGAGGCATCACACCCCAAATGCCCCATCTTACTTAAAGGGACATACAAGTGCATAAACAAATGCTCTAATGTAATAGAGCATTGTATTATTGCTCTTTTGCTTGCATATAACTATGGATTTAACCACTTCTTGTTTAAACACATTGATAAAAATCAGCTCCAGTGCAGCAATGCATTACTGGGAGCTAGCTGGTGATTGTTGACTATACACATATGACTCGTCATTGGTATTTCAGATGTGTTTATCTAGCTCACAGTAGTCCATTGTTGCTCTGGATTGGAATTTAACCATGTGTTTAACCCCTTATCAGAAGTTAAACACATAATTATATACAAGCATTAGTGCATTACTAAAATGCTCTAACACATTATAACATTTTGTTTTGCACTTTTATGTCCCTTTAATATTAGCATCGGGGAGGGAGGATCAATTAATTATATATTATCAGAACAATAATGTTCCAACATTGTTAACTTCTTTTAATATTAAATGTAGGAATTATAGGTATTTTAAGAAAATGTCATTGATATCTAGAACAAGACGTATTAGATTCAGTGACATTTTGTTGTGCAACTTGAATATTGGCTTAAATAACAATTATATATATATATATATATATATATATATATATATATATATATATATATATTGTAATAGGAAAGAGGAAATCAATACGTGTAAATCCACGCGCAGATAAAATCTTTACATATGGGGGCCTATTTATCAAAGGTCCGACAGTGCGGATCAGTTCCGCAAGACCTCGCTGAATGCGGAGAGCAATACGTTCTCCGTATTCAGCATTGCACCAGCAGCTCACAAGAGCTGCTGGTGCAATGCCACCCCCTGCAGACTCGTGGCCAATGGGCCGCCAGCAGGGAGGTGTCAATCAACCCGATCGTACTCGATCGGGTTGAATTCCGGTGATTCCTGTCCACCTCATCAGAGCAGGCGGACAGGGTTATGGAGCAGCGGTCTTTAGAAACACGGGTCCACAAGCTCCGTTCGGAGCTTGATAAATGGGCCCCATAGTGTATATCAGCATATATCTAATTGTAAGAGTATATACCACTAGTATCTAACTTTAAAAATATATAAGTTCTTAATAGTCCAGTGTTGAATTAGGATGAGATATAGATGGTGATCTTCTTACCAGATATTACCCCAATCATATGAGGTAATGTATGCACTCAAAAGAAAATAGGGACACTTCTCCTGTATTCTCCCTGTGCTGCTCCCTGGCCTGTCAACTATCGTCAAGATAAGTTCTGTATCGTCAAGATAAGTTCTGTACACCCACTCAAGTTATCCTTACGCAAAGAAGTGGATCACACTTCGAAACGGGTAAGGATAACTTGAGTGGGTGTATAGAACTTATCTTGACTATACCGGCAACTGATAGTGGCCATTTACCAAAGTTTACTTTTGGGTTTTCTGTAACATTTGTATTTTTATTTTTCTGCATTTTACACAAAAGATTGATTTTTATGGTATTGCCAACCCTGGGTTTATAAACACCTATTAGGCTATATTATACTATATGGGACTATATTACTGTACCCGTTATACTGTTTTATACACAACCAACATACAAAGAAGGTTTGTAAAGATTCCTGTTGAACACACACCCCGTAGATCGGAGGCAGTTTAAACGGCCAGTAAAGGCTCCACAGGACTTAAACACCTATGTTTTTATGCTTGAATGCTTACCTCATTAAGGATTGAGGGTTATAAATGTAAGTGTAAATCTTTTTACTTAATACAGTAATAAATACGTTTTAATACAGAGTTACGCTATGTGATCTCTTCTTTTCCTTTTATGATATTCCATTGAGACCTTCTACCTCAATCATACTCTTGGAGGATACAAAGATACAAAGCCACAGGGAATAAAAGCTGGAAGTTTCTACCAAAGAGTTTGGAGTACCCCTTAAACAGCAGCCTGGTTTAAGAATAGACCTAGGATTAAAATCCACAGAATCACAGGCCAAGGGAGCAGCACAGAGAGAATACAGGAGAAGTGTCCCTATTTTCTTTCGAGCGCATACATTACCTCATATGATTGGGGTAATATCTGGTAAGAAGATCACCATCTATTTCCTATCCTAATCCAACACTGGACTATTAAGAACTTATATAATTCTTAAAGTTAGATACTAGTGGTATATACTCTTACAATTGGATATATACACTATATGTAAAGATTTTATCTGTGCGCGGATTTACACGTATTGATTTCCTCTTTAATATTACGATTTCTAACAGTGTTAAGGGTTCACTGTATCAATCACATGCAGCACGATTAGACATATAAACACCATCCACCAATTAGGATATTTGTTTCTCTTACCCATACAAATAGACGGGGTTGATACAGAGTAATATTGAATTTACGACCAATAAGTTTTACTACATATTGGTCAAGATTTGTTGAAGTTGTAGCACTGGTGACCTACCTTTAATTAAAAATATATATATATAAATTAGTAAAAATATTAGGTCCACAGGATGTTCGGATGTTATCCCATTATCTTTACTAAGCAGGCAAGTCTGAGCTTCTCTGTTTGATTATTTTTCCTTAAATGTACCTTGATACTCATATATATATATATATATATATATATATATATATATATATATATATATACATACCATTTATGTAATTAAAGTGGTTATGTGGTTATACTATAAAATCAGTATTGATTTAAAATAATGAAAAATAAAGTAGCGATACTGTTATAAACTGTTTACCTTCTGGGCATCTTTGCTGACACGTAGCCATATGGAAATACCCAAAATTATACATCCACAGACCTAGAAAATAAGAATACATTTTTTTATTGGTACGTAACATAGAAGCTTATCAGGGAAACTGCTCATAATTATATAAACAAGTAAAACTGTACAATTATAATGATGTAAACATGTTCAGGTTCTAATCAAAAATAGTTTCTTGTATACCTTAACCAGTTACTTAGCCCTACGGAGTAGTTGCTATATATTTTATATATATATATATATAATGTTGCAGACCAGCAACATGTATTTCTTATTTTCATTGATGTGGTTAATAAGTTCAAACACTGGTTAAACAATCACTGTGTATAATGTTGCAGTATGAAGGTTCAGAATCCTGCAGAAATTTTAACTAGAGTTAAAAATAAAAAATATTGAAAGTACATTGTAAGTTTTTTAAGTATACATTTTATTTTGAATGTACATTATTGAGTTTTATATCACTTTATCACAACACAGTGTGATTGATTGTATGGTGAGTGCAGATGTTCCCTACTTGTTTTTGCAGTTTATTTACGTGCATCTCCAGTATAGTGCTTAGACTATGGCGAAAGACCAGGGCAAAGGTAATAGTGACCACACCAATTAAAACACTGACAAGCAATGCATCAGATGGGCATTTTCTGGGCAATTTCTTAGTTACTATGGAAACCTTGAAACCTATGTATTACACCTATTGCTCCAGTTCTATCTATTGACAATCCCAGCCTGGTACTGTGATATAAACTTGATGAGAATCATAATCGTATGTCAAACATTTTATATGTGCTTATTATTGTATTAGAAAAGGAGGTTCATTAAAATGTTATCATATCATTCGTAAATTGAATATTGTGCATCTCATCAACCTCTAGACATTAACGATCAGTGTGGACTGTAAAAACAAGGCACTATGCATGTGGCGATTCATAAAATATATTCAATACATTTATTTTTACATCCCATTTCCAATGCTAGTGTTCAAAGTTTAGTTCTTTTTATTAGACCAGGTACATTCAACAACTGAGAGGGTTGTCGGGTGATATATAGTGATAAGCCCAGCCCATTGGAAGCTCACGGCTGTTGTCATTGGCCCATGACCGAATGTAATGTAAACATAATACTTTGAGTCTTAAGAGCTATTTAACATTAGTCCCCCAGCTGTCTCCCAGCGATTCCATTTATTTTAGTTATTTTAGATTGCCATTAGAGACTGATTTTTTTCTACGGACATAATGTGTATTCTTTCTCGTATGAGTTTTTTGTTAGGCGCGCCCAATGCGGGCGGGCCTATTGTCATTAACAACCACTTTCACCATCGGATTGGTTTTCAAACAACCGCCTTCACATACATCGACCGTGATAGGAGGAGGGTACCTAGTGTTAAATCATGGTGTTTAGTTTAATTGCACTGTTATTATTATTATTATTATTATCGGTTATTTGTAGAGCGCCAACAAATTCCGCAGCGCTATTAACAAAGGCGGAGTACAAAAAAACAGTTATAGGGATCAAATTGGTAGAGGGCCCTGCCAAGAGTTGCACTGTTGTCGTCAGTTCTTGAGAAGGTGATCAACAAACAGCTGGACTCTTAAGCTTACATGCTAGGGGGGTTCAGGGGATAGCAATGGAGGAGAGGAACTGGTATAAAGAAAGGTTAGCATAGGTTGTATGCATCCCTGAACAGTAGAGTCTTTAGGGAGCACTTGAAGCTTTTAAAACTAGAGGAGAGTCTTGGAGAGCGAGGCAGAGAGATCCACAAGATGGGAGCCAGTCTGGAGAAGTCCTGTAAACGGGAGTGTGATGAGGTGACAAGAGAGGATGAGAGTAGGAGGTCGTAAGCAGAGCGAAGGGGACGGGAGGGAGAGTATCTGGAGACAAGGTCTGAGATATAGGGGGGGAACAGTGCAGTTGAGGGCTTTGTATGTCAGAGTGAGAATTTTGAAGATGGACCCGCTCCGCGCCGGATGGATGAAGATAGAAGATGCCGTCTGGATGAAGACTTCTGCCCGTCTGGAGGACCTCTTCTGCCCAGTTTGGATGAAGACTTCTGCCCGTCTGGAAGACCACTTCGCTCGGCTTCATTGAGGACTTTGGCCTGGTTGGGTGAAGACATCTCACGGTAGAGTGATCTTCAAGGGGTTAGTGTTAGTTTTTTTTAAGGGGGGGTTGGGTGGGTTATAGAGTAGGGTTGGGTGTGTGGGTGGTAGGTTTTAATGTTGGGGGGGGGTTGTATTTTTTTTTACAGGTAAAAGAGCTGATTACTTTGGGGCAATGCCCCGCAAGCGGCCCTTTTAAGGGCTATTTGTAATTTAGTGTAGGGTAGGGCTTTTTTTTTATTTTGGGGAGGCTTTTTTATTTTGTTAGGGGGATTAGATTAGGTGTAATTAGTTTAAAAATCTTGTAATTTATTTATTATTTTCTGTAATTTAGTGTTTGTTTTTTTTGTACTTTAGATAATTGTATTTAATTGTATTTAATTGTAGTTAATTTAGGGAATTAATTTAATTATAGTGCAGTGTTAGGTGTAATTGTAGGTTAGGTTTTATTTTACAGGTAAATTTCTCTTTATTTTATCTAGGTAGCTATTAAATAGTTAATAACTATTTAATAGCTATTGTACCTAGTTAAAATAAATTGAAAGTTGCCTGTAAAATAAAAATAAATCCTAAGATAGCTACAATATTTATTTTTATTTTACAGGTAACTTTGTATTTATTTTAACTAGGTAGTTATTAAATAGTTAATAACTATTAAGTAACTATTGTACCTAGTTAAAATAAATACAAACTTGCCTGTAAAATAAAAATAAACCCTAAGATAGCTACAATGTTATATTATATAGGTAAGTATTTAGTTTTAAATAGGTATAATTTATTTAATGCTAGGAATATTTATTTAGATTTATTTAGATTTATTTAAATTATATTTAAGTTAGGGGGTGTTAGGGTTAGACTTAGGTTTAGGGGTTAATAAATGTAGGTAGGTGGCAGCGGTGTAGAGGGGTAGATTAGGGGTTAATAAATATAATGTAGGTGGTGGCAGTGTAGGGGGCGGCAGATTAGGGGTTAATAAGCATAATGTAGGTGGCGGTGGGCTCCGGGAGCGGCGGTTTAGGGGTTAATCACTTTATTTAGTTGCGGCGGGGTCCGGGAGCGGCGGTTTAGGGGTTAATACATTTATTAGAGTTGCGGTGGGCTACGGGAGTGGCGGTTTATGGGTTAATAAGTTTATTTAGTTGTGGTGGGCTCCGGGAGCGGCGGTATAGGGGGTAAACAGTATAGTATAGTGTGGGTGTTTAGTGACAGGGTACCAATAAAGCAGGGAAAAAGCCGAAGAACAGCGAGATCGATGTTAGTTAACAACAGTCCGCTGCTCATCGCACCGTACTTGGTGCGCGGCTTTTTGACAGCTTTTTTGATAATTTTTGAGAACGTATTCAGGTCCGTGGCAGCGATGTTAGGTGATCTTAGGCAAGCGTATTGGTGCCGTCGAATGCAGGTAAGTTGACAGCTTGATAAATAGATGCCATTGACTTCAAGGGAGAGCGCAACTTAAAATAACACCTATTGCTTGCACGCTAACCCAACACGGCATTCAACCTACGGCGCTAATAAACTTTACATAGGATAAATTTGGTATATATATATATATATATATATGATGTTTTTTGTAAAATATATATCTATACCTATATATCTATATGAATATACACAGGTATAGATATATACAGATATATTTAGAAATACATAAGAACATATGTAAAGAACATTGGAATGTAAAATATTTACAACACATACACAGTAAAACATATTAAATATGAATATATATGATTTTTCTTATTTTCAGGTATTTTATGTATTTATGTGGTGTTTGATACACATTTTATTAACCCCTTACCCATCTCGACAGAACACCCCCTCTCCCACAATAATAACAAAAGGGGTAGAGAGATACTCTATTAGAATGCCTGGGCCTATTTTTGGTCCCCGTCCCTGCTTAAAACTACCTGTAGGGACTCTATAGGTAGTTTATATTTCTCTAATGCATACTGCATATTGAAATAAGAAAATCTCATATATAAACAAAATGAATCTGAAATTCCCTTTAAAAAAAAAAAAATGACATCAGGCATTTTTGTTTAAATAATATGCATTAATGAAAAAGTAAAAAGAAAAATCTGACTTTTAAGCTCCTTTAAAGTAAATGTAAACTTTGTTTTAAAGGCCAGTATCAAACAATATTCTTAAAAACAGGGGTACTTTAATTAATTAAAGTTTACAAAGATGCTTATTTTTAAAAATACTTATGATTGCGTTATGGAAAACATAACGCTGATCTTCCACTACATCTGCTGCTTTCATTAGCATATGGATGATTAATCTGGCTTCCTCCAATCGCTGCAGTGCCCCACGAGCTGGACGCCAAAGGGGGCACACAACGATTGGAGAAAGCCGGATTCGTTATTCTTCTGCTAACTACAGCAGGAGCTGCGGGCGGAGGATCGGCATTATGTTTACCATAACACAAAGGTAAGTATTTAAAAAAATAAACTTTAATGAATTAAAATGCCCCTGTTTTTAGAGTATTGTTTGATATTGGTCTTTAATTCATTAAAGTTTACATTCACTTTAAGCATATTCTTAAATCTGAGGAATGATGTATTAGTAGATGTTAATAACTGGTTGGCTTCACCACTTAAAGAGAGTTAGTATGACTAAAAAAGAACATATATTTTATAAAGGAATGATCTAAACAATTTGCTATGGTGCTTTATCTCAAGTAAGAGAAACCTGACCAATTACCATTTTATTTCCTTGGAACATCTTGATTAAAGCTTACAAGATGTCCCCAGACTACACTGAAAAAAAAAGTCTATATAGGGAGTGATATTCCAAGATTGGCTTTTTGCGCTCGTTGAGTTTTAACGCTTGTGCAAAATCATGAAATGATGTTTGATTTTAGTTTCCATTAAAGATTTTTTTGTCAGCTATTAGAATCCAACTTGACATGATAAAAAATAGTTTCACAAACAAAATCCTCCTCCGCAAAAGAAAACAATTGAATACATCTAATGAACAGCCATGAAATTAAAAAAAAATTATATAAGATTGAACAAATTTATGATTTAAAAAAATAAATAAATCTCTTCTAAATTTAGATGTCATCACATACCTGGGTTATTTATTCTCACAGATATAACTTGCTGCTTCTTCAGTTTACTTATTAGGGCCTTATGCAGTAGATACTAATGTAATCAGGTTTTACATCTTTTTTAATAAAATAAGGGTCTCATAATTTTAGCAACCATAAAACATCATTTCCAGCCCTATGCTTAAATGTCTCTCTTAATTTGGCCAATTTAGTAAGCTGCAAATGCACCTTCGGGCCACAGCATTTCAGGTTCACGTGATGCTAGATAAGTAGCTATAGTTTCAAGACCACAGGTACTTGGCCTCTCTGTCACTAGGAGGTGGAATTTAAATTATGCCAATCTGATTGGCTGCACCAGCAGGGGACGGCATTGCAAAAGCAATGGCTTGTACACTTTTTTTTAAAAAATAATTTTTTTTATTGAGACTGACATTAAGAAAATAAGACATCACTATCATACGTTATAAGATATATTCATACACAGGTAAAGACGTAATGCAATTTATAATACAGAAGTATATAAAAGGTTGGAGGAGTTGTGGGTTCTATTGTACCGGAAAAAGTAATGTACAAAATGGTGTTGGAAGTAGGGTCTCATTTACGGGAGAAATCTAAGAAGAAGGTATATCTGATAGTTATATCTATTGCGGGTAAAAGTATGAGTGGTTTTCTCTTGGGACCTGAGAAGTAAAAAAGAAAAAAGGGGAAATTTTCCACGAAATGGAAGAGGGAAAGATAAGGGAGAGGGGAAAAAAATAAAAAATTTAGGGGAGTGTTTAAGAATGAGGTGTAAGGGTGGGGGTGGAGTCCCAGTTTGGGAATTTTGAGAGCCAAGGAGACCCGATCTCATGGAAGGAATCAATCATATCTAAGACTTTATAAGAGTACTGTTCCATTTGTCCAATGTAGTGTACTATGGGAATTACCTGTGCGAGGAGTGGCGGTCTCTCCTCCTTCCAAGTTCTGGCTAAAACTAGTTTTGTGGCCATAAAAATGTAGATTGTAAGAGCTTCATTGGGATGATTAAGATTGGGCATCTGCATGTGCAAAAGGGATACCTCTGGGGTATATGGTGGGGTTATTCCAAGTGAGTGTAGGAGTGTGTATATTTCCCTCCACAGTGGCTGAATTGCCGGGCAGGACCACCGAATGAGTAGTATTGTACCACAAGCTTTGCAATTCCTCCAGCATTCGGGGGATTGTGTGGGGAAAATCTTATGTAGTACCATTGGTACCAGATGACACCTAACTAGGACCTTGTAATGAAGTTCCCACAGATTGGCGCAATGGAGTTGTTTTTTGGTTAACATAATCCTAATTCCATTCTCTCCCCGCCTCAAATGCTCTCACTCAACCACAACCCTCATAACCTGAAACTTAGTTCATTCTCCCCTGTTACTGAGGAAGAAGTTTCGGCACTTATACTGCGCTCTCACCTCACTACCGGTCCCCTTGACCCTATCCCCAAGCAGCTACTCCCCTCCCTCTCTGCTACCCTTACCCCTATACTAACACACATTTTCAACCTCTCCCTCAGCACTGGAACATTTCCCTCATCGATGAAACATGCATTGGTCACACTCTTCTCAATCTATACGTCATCACTAGGTTCCCTAATTAAGTCCCACGGTTTCCAATATCATTTGTATGCCGATGACACCCAAATCAACTTCTCTGCACCAGACCTATCTCCTTCCTTGCTATTTGCTAACCCGTGTCACTAACTGTCTTTCTCACATCTCTTCCTGGTTGTTCTCTCACTACCTCAAGCTAAATCTCTCCAAAACTGAACTCCTCATTTTCCCCCCTTCTTCCAAAATCTCCACCCCCAATATCTCTATAACTGTCGACAACTCCATCATTACCCCTACCCCGCATGCCCGATGTCTCTGGGTCACATTTGACTCAGATCTTTCCTTCACTCCTCACATTCAGTCCTTGGCTAAAGCCTGCCACTTCTACCTTAAAAACATCTCCAAAATTAGACACTTCCTTAGACAAGACACAACTAAGATTTTAATCCACTCTCTCATTCTTTCCCACCTTGATTACTGCAACTCTGTCCTCTCTGGTCTCCCCACCTGCCACCTAGCTCCTTTACAATCCTTAATGAATGCCTCTGCCAGACTCATCTTCCTTACACGTCGCTCTTCATCTGCTGCTCCTCTCTGCCAATCCCTTCACTGGCTGCACCTCTTGCCTCTAGGATCAAACACAAAATTCTCACTCTGCCATACAAAGCCCTCAACTGCACTGCTCCCCCCTATATCTCAGACCTTGTCTCCAGATACTCTCCCTCCCGTCCCCTTTGCTCTGCTCATGATCTTCTACTCTCCTCCTCTCTGGTTACCTCATCGCACTCCCGTCTACAAGACTTCTCCAGACTGGCTCCCATCTTGTGGAACTCTCTGCCTCGCCCCACAAGACTCTCACCTAGTTTTGAAAGCTTCAAGCGCTCCCTAAAGACTGTACTGTTCAGAGATGCATACAACCTATGCTAACCTTACTTTATACCAGTTCCACTCCTCCATTGCTATCCCCTGAACCCCCTTAAGTCCAGCTGTTTGTAGATCACCTTCTTAAGAGCTGATTACAACAGTGCAACTCTTGGCAGGGCCCTCTACCCATTTGATCCCATTAATTGTTTTGTTGTACTACCCTCTGTTTACAGCGCTGCGGAATCTGTTGGTGCTCTACAAAACAGAATTTATGCTTACCTGATAAATTACTTTCTCCAACGGTGTGTCCGGTCCACGGCGTCATCCTTACTTGTGGGATATCTCTTCCCCAACAGGAAATGGCAAAGAGTCCCAGCAAAGCTGGCCATATAGTCCCTCCTAGGCTCCGCCCACCCCAGTCATTCGACCGACGGACAGGAGGAAATATATAGGAGAAACCATATGGTACCGTGGTGACTGTAGTTAGAGAAAATAATTCATCAGACCTGATTAAAAAACCAGGGCGGGCCGTGGACCGGACACACCGTTGGAGAAAGTAATTTATCAGGTAAGCATAAATTCTGTTTTCTCCAACATTGGTGTGTCCTGTCCACGGCGTCATCCTTACTTGTGGGAACCAATACCAAAGCTTTAGGACACGGATGAAGGGAGGGAGCAAATCAGGTTACCTAAACGGAAGGCACCACGGCTTGCAAAACCTTTCTCCCAAAAATAGCCTCCGAAGAAGCAAAAGTATCAAATTTGTAAAATTTGGCAAAAGTGTGCAGTGAAGACCAAGTCGCTGCCTTACATATCTGGTCAACAGAAGCCTCGTTCTTGAAGGCCCATGTGGAAGCCACAGCCCTAGTGGAGTGAGCTGTGATTTTTTTCAGGAGGCTGCCGTCCGGCAGTCTCATAAGCCAATCGGATGATGCTTTTAAGCCAAAAGGAAAGAGAGGTAGAAGTCGCTTTTTGACCTCTCCTTTTACCAGAATAAACAACAAACAAGGAAGATGTTTGTCTGAAATCTTTTGTAGCCTCTAAATAGAATTTTAGAGCACGGACTACGTCCAAATTGTGTAACAAACGTTCCTTCTTTGAAACTGGATTCGGACATAAAGAAGGTACAACTATCTCCTGGTTAATATTTTTGTTAGAAACAACCTTAGGAAGAAAACCAGGCTTAGTACGCAAAACCACCTTATCTGCATGGAACACCAGATAGGGCGGAGAACACTGCAGAGCAGATAACTCTGAAACTCTTCTAGCAGAAGAAATTGCAACCAAAAACAAAACTTTCCAAGATAGTAACTTAATATCTATGGAATGTAAAGGTTCAAACGGAACCCCTTGAAGAACTGAAAGAACTAGATTTAGACTCCAGGGAGGAGTCAAAGGTCTGTAAACAGGCTTGATCCTAACCAGAGCCTGAACAAATGCTTGAACATCTGGCACAGCTGCCAGTCTTTTGTGTAGTAAGACAGATAAAGCAGAGATCTGTCCTTTTAGAGAACTTGCAGATAATCCTTTCTCCAAACCTTCTTGTAGAAAGGAGAGAATCTTAGGAATTTTTATCTTATTCCATGGGAATCCTTTGGATTCACACCAACAGATATATCTTTTCCATATTTTATGGTAAATCTTTCTAGTTACCGGTTTTCTGGCCTGAACCAGAGTATCTATCACAGAATCTGAAAACCCACGCATCGATAGAATCAAGCGTTCAATCTCCAAGCCGTCAGCTGGAGGGAGACCAGATTTGGATGTTCGAATGGACCCTGAACAAGAAGGTCCTGTCTCAAAGGTAGCTTCCATGGTGGAACCGATGACATATTCACCAGGTCTGCATACCAAGTCCTGCGTGGCCACGCAGGAGCTATCAAGATTACCGAGGCCCTCTCCTGATTGATCCTGGCTACAAGCCTGGGAATGAGAGGAAACAGTGGAAATACATAAGCTAGGTTGAAGGTCCAAGGTGCTACTAGTGCATCTACTAGAGTCGCCTTGGGATCCCTGGATCTGGACCCGTAGCAAGGAACCTTGAAGTTCTGACGAGACGCCATCAGATCCATGTCTGGAATGCCCCATAATTGAGTTATTTGGGCAAAGATCTCCGGATGGAGTTCCCACTCCCCCGGATGGAATGTCTGACGACTCAGAAAATCCGCCTCCCAGGTTTCCACACCTGGGATGTGGATCGAAGACAGGTGGCAGGAGTGATCCTCCGCCCATTGAATTATTTTGGTCACTTCTTTCATCGCCAGGGAACTCCTTGTTCCCCCCTGATGATTGATATACGCAACGGTCGTCATGTTGTCTGATTGGAACCTTATGAATCTGGCCTTTGCTAGTTGAGGCCAAGCCCTGAGAGCATTGAATATCGCTCTTAGTTCCAGAATGTTTATCGGGAGAAGAGACTCTTCCCGAGACCATAGACCCTGAGCTTTCAGGGATTCCCAGACCGCGCCCCAGCTGGTCTGCGGAAGCTCATTCCCTGGGACAGATGGTCCAGGGTCAGCCACCAACGGAGTGAATCTCTGGTTTTCTGATCTACTTGAATCATTGGAGACAAGTCTGTATAGTCCCCATTCCACTGTTTGAGCATGCACAGTTGTAATGGTCTTAAATGAATTCATGCAAAAGGAACTATGTCCATTGCTGCAACCATCAACCCTACTACTTCCATGCACTGCGCTATGGAAGAACGAGGAACAGAATGAAGAACTTGACAAGTGCTTAGAAGTTTTGACTTTCTGACCTCTGTCAGAAAAATCCTCATTTCTAAGGAATCTATTATTGTTCCCAAGAAGGGAACTCTTGTCGACGGAGACAGAGAACTTTTTTCTATGTTCACCTTCCATCTGTGTGATCTGAGAAAGGCCAGAACGATGTCTGTATGAGCCTTTGCTTTTGACAGAGACGACTCTTGTATTAGAATGTCGTCCAAGTAAGGTACTACTGCAATGCCCCTCGGTCTTAGAACCGCTAGAAGGGACCCTAGTACCTTTGTGAAAATCCTTGGAGCAGTGGCTAACCCGAATGGGAGGGCCACAAACTGGTAATGCTTGTCCAGAAAAGCGAACCTTAGGAACTGATGATGTTCTTTGTGGATAGGAATATGTAGGTGCGCATCCTTTAGATCCACGGTAGTCATAAATTGACTTTCCTGGATAGTGGGTAGAATCGTTCGAATGGTTTCCATCTTGAACGATGGTACCCTGAGAAATTTGTTTAGTATCTTCAAATCCAAAATTGGTCTGAAAGTTCCCTCTTTTTTGGGAACTACGAACAGATTGGAATAAAATCCCATTCCTTGTTCCTTTATTGGAACTGGGTGTATCACTCCCATCTTTTTACAGGTCTTCTACTTAATGTAAGAACGCCTGTCTCTTTATTTGGTTTAAGGATAAGTGAGACATGTGGAACCTTCCCCTTGGGGGTAGTTCCCTGAATTCCAGGAGATAACCCTGAGAAACTATTTCTAGCGCCCAGGGATCCTGAACATCTCTTGCCCAAGCCTGAGCAAAGAGAGAGAGTCTGCCCCCCACTAGATCCGGTCCCGGATCGGGGGCTACTCCTTCATGCTGTTTTGTTAGCAGCGGCAGGCTTCTTGGCCTGCTTACCCTTGTTCCAGCCTTGCATCGGTTTCCAGGCTGGTTTGGCTTGTGAGGCATTACCCTCTTGCTTAGAGGTTGCAGAATTAGAGGCCGGTCCGTTCCTGAAATTGCGAAAGGAACGAAAATTAGACTTATTTTTGGCCTTGAAAGGCCTATCTTGTGGAAGGGCGTGGCCCTTTCCCCCAGTGATGTCTGAAATAATCTCTTTCAATTCTGGTCCAAATAGAGTTTTACCTTTGAAAGGGATGTTAAGCAATTTTGTCTTGGAGGACACATCCGCTGACCAAGACTTTAGCCAAAGCGCTCTGCGCGCCACGATAGCAAACCATGAATTTTTCGCCGCTAATCTAGCTAATTGCAAAGCGGCATCTAAAATAAAAGAGTTAGCCAACTTAAGTGCGTGAACTCTGTCCATAACCTCCTCATATGGAGTCTCTCTACTAAGCGAGTTTTCTAGTTCCTCGAACCAGAACCACGCTGCTGTAGTGACAGGAACAATGCACGAAATGGGTTGTAGAAGGTAACCTTGCTGTACAAAAATCTTTTTAAGCAAACCCTCCAATTTTTTATCCATAGGATCTTTGAAAGCACAACTATCTTCGATAGGAATAGTAGTGCGTTTGTTTAGAGTAGAAACTGCCCCCTCGACCTTAGGGACTGTCTGCCATAAGTCCTTTCTGGGGTCGACCATAGGAAATAATTTCTTAAATATAGGGGGGGGGAACAAAAGGTATGCCGGGCTTTTCCCACTCCTTATTTACTATGTCCGCCACCCGCTTGGGTATAGGAAAAGCGTCGGGGTGCACCGGAACCTCTAGGAACTTGTCCATCTTGCATAATTTCTCTGGAATGACCAAGTTGTCACAATCATCCAGAGTAGATAACACCTCCTTAAGCAGTGCGCGGAGATGTTCTAATTTAAATTTAAATGTCACAACATCAGTTTCAGCTTGTTGAGAAATTTTTCCTGAATCTGAAATTTCCCCATCTGACAAAACCTCCCTCATGGCCCCTTCAGATTGGTGTGAGGGTATGACAGAACAATTATCATCAGCGCCCTCCTGCTCTTCAGTGTTTAAAACAGAGCAATCGCGCTTTCTCTGATAAGTAGGCATTTTGGATAAAATATTTGCTATGGAGTTATCCATTACAGCCGTTAATTGTTGCATGGTAATAAGCATTGGCGCGCTAGATGTACTAGGGGCCTCCTGTGTGGGCAAAACTGGTGTAGACACAATAGGAGATGATGTAGTATCATGTTTACTCCCCTCATCTGAGGAATCATCTTGGGCAATTTCATTATCTGTGGCAGTACTGTCCTTACTTTGTTTGGACGCTATGGCACAATTATCACATAAATTTAAATGGGGAGACACATTGGCTTTCATACATATAGAACATAGCTTATCCGAAGGCACAGACATGTTAAACAGGCTTAAACTTGTCAATAAAGCACAAAAAACGTTTTAAAAACAAAACCGTTACTGTCTCGTTAAATTTTAAATAGAAAACACTTTATTACTGAATATGTGAAAAAGTATGAAGGAATTGTTCAAAAATTACCAAAATTTCACCACAGTGTTTTAAAGCATTAAGAGTATTGCACACCAAATTTCAGAGCTTTAACCCTTAAAATAATGGAACCGGAGCCGTTTACAAATTTAACCCCTATACAGTCCCAGCTATAGCCTTTGCTGAGACCTAACCAAGCCCAGAGGGGAATACGATACCAATTGACGCCTTCTAGAAGCTTTTCCAGCAAATTTCAGATCCTCACACATGCATCTGCATGCCCTGCTCTCAAAAAACAACTGCGCAGTAATGGCGCGAAAATGAGGCTCAGTCTACAACTAGGAAGGCCCCCTGACTGGAAAAGGTGTCTAACATAGTGCCTGCCGTTTAAATAAACGTTCCCCAAGTTTATAAATGCAAATTGTCAGCATAAATATGAATAAAATGCCCAAATAAAGCAATCGATTTAGCCCATAAAAATGTCTACCAGTTTTTTAGCCCATATTAAGCCCTTTATTCTGTTTGTTTGACTAAGAAAATGGCTTACCGGTCCCCATGAGGGGAAATGACAGCCTTCCAGCATTACATGGTCTTGTTAGAAATATGGCTAGTCATACCTTAAGCAGAAAAGTCTGCTAACTGTTTCCCCCAACTGAAGTTACTTCATCTCAACAGTCCTATGTGGAAACAGCAATCGATTTTAGTTACTGTCTGCTAAAATCATCTTCCTCTCACAAACAGAAATCTTCATCCTTTTCTGTTTCAGAGTAAATAGTACATACCAGCACTATTTTAAAATAACAAACACTTGATAGAAGAATAAAAACTACATTTAATCACCAAAAAACTCTTATTCATCTCCGTGGAGATGTTGCCTGTGCAACGGCAAAGAGAATGACTGGGGTGGGCGGAGCCTAGGAGGGACTATATGGCCAGCTTTGCTGGGACTCTTTGCCATTTCCTGTTGTGGAAGAGATATCCCACAAGTAAGGATGACGCCGTGGACCGGACACACCAATGTTGGAGAAATAACCGATAATAATAATACTAATAATAATAATAATAATCCTAGTATGCCAAATATCTAGGGTAGTGGTAAAACCAATATCTCTTTCCCAGGCTTGGTGTTGTGGTATTTTGTGAGAGATGTGTGAGTTGATGAGAAGATTATAATGAAATGAAAGAAGATGTTTAACCTTGTGAGCCCTTTGCCAGGCCATCACCCAGATTGTCAGAGGTCTTAGCGATCGTTTAGGGTAGCCCCATGTGCATAGACGCGTGCTTAAGTGATATGCTTCAAAATTAAGTCTAGGGGGGAGTTGGAATTTGACGCATAGAGCCGGATGGGAAAGCCACGTGCCATTATCATAAAAGTCTGTCACCCATAGGGTCTGTTGTAGGGGCCATAAATCAGGGTGGGAGTCAGGAAGACAGAAAAGCGCACTAGAAATAGTGAGTATAGGCGATGGGTGAGGAGAGATGGCTGGATTATGTCTTATCTGGTCCCAAAACAGTAGTGCATTTTTGAATATTGGGTGTATTCTTTCTAAGTCCTGTCTATGGTGATTAGGGATCAAAAGGAAGTCAGAGAGACTTAAACTAGGGGTAATAGTGACGACTAAACAAGAGACCAGCCCAGTTGTCGTTCAGAGTCATTCCATCTAAATATATGTGAAAGTCTAGCAGCGTTGTAATATGAAATAAGATTAGGTAAAGCGAGGCCATCCTTGCTTGTAAACTTTTAAATGCAAAGCCAGGTGGACAGGTTCCTGGGAGCGAATGTTGTCTTCCAGGTTTTGAATAAATGGAGCCCAGTATATGTAATGTTGGCTACTACAGGGCAATGTACAATGATAATTTCCCTTCCTGCTGAAAAGCACAAAAAGAAAACACATTTTTGTTTACTTATATTTTTCTATGACATGCCAATCAATTGAATAAAAAAGTGTATGTTAATACCTTCTTCTTTTTTTTTAATCTATCGGAGAAAAGGGTTAAATCTGTTCCTATAGTAATGCTTCTATTGCAATGTTATGCTGGCCCAACGAGATTAACTCTTTTTTATGATAATTCCAATCACATCCAATCAGTGTGTGTGTCATATAACATTCTTGAAGTCACGCCCTTTGAAAGCCCTTAGGAAGCCTATGTAGAGAGTGGGTGGGGCTTCTCTCTATGTCACAGCCCAACCCACAGGAAATGGAGGGGCGGAGGAATTAAAGATACCAAGTAGGATTACAAATCTTTTATTCTAAGATATATAAAATAATAAATATACAATCTTGCTTGTACACTAATATATTTTTCATTGCAACATTCTTAAAGTATGAAATTTACCATCACTTTAACCATTAATAACAAACCAAGATATGCAGTTAACACTTTCATAAACTTTAAGCATGTCTCAAAGTGTAAAAGTCTGATTGGAACTTCAGTTTAAACTTTTTATTAAACTAAGAGAACTAAACAATCATAAAAACTTTAAAATGGATAAAAGCTGTGCACAAAGCTATGATATACCATGGACAAAAGGATGTTAAATTAGATGCGGCAAAAAGTAAACACTGCACTGCAAAAGAGATGCATTTAAAATAAATATTTTATAAGTATTTCATAGGTTTTGATTTGCAGTCCAGTGAAATACCCCTTGAAAAGTTTCTTGTGTATGTTTTTCTTATCTCCTTTGCTGTGTCCAATTAGGAACATATATAAAAGTGCTCCTGATTGGATCAAGCAATGGGTCATTGTTTAGAATGTTGTACGGTTGGGGTTCTGTGTCCTGCAGGATGCACTCCAACCTCTATGGGGACAATTATAAGAAAATGGGCAAAAAAAATAATGTAGATTGCAAAGTTTGTTTGTTTCACTATACATAACTAAAAAATATCCGGCTAAATTACGAGTTGTGCGTTAGGGTAAAAAAGCAGCGTTAAGAGGTCCTAACGCTGCTTTTTTACGCCCGCTGGTATTACGAGTCTTGAAGGTTTAGAGTCACACACACACTTACCGCAAAACGACTTACGTAAACTTCATAAAGTAATTTTTCTATGGTACTCCCATAGCGCTATTACGAGTCTGTCCTGGGAGGCCAAAAAGTGAGCGGCACACCCTACCCCGTCAAGAGTCCTAACGCATTTAAAAGTCAGTAGTTATGAGTTTTACGGTACAACGCCATAACATAAAACTCATAACTAAAGTGCTAAAAAGTACACTAACACCCATAAACCACCTATTAACCCCTAAACCGAGGCCCTCCCACATCGCAAATACTAAAATAAAAATTTTAACCCCTAATCTGCTGCTCCGGAAACCGCCGCCACCTACATTATATGTGTGAACCCCTAATCTGCTGACCCCAACATCGCCAACACCTACATTATATTTATTAACCCCTAATCTGCCGCCCCCAATGTCGCCACCACATACCTACACTTATTAACCCCTAATCTGCCGCCCCAACGTTGCCGTCACTATAATAAACATATTAACCCCTAAACCACCGCACTCCCGCCTCGCAAACATTAGTTAAATATTATTAACCCCTAATCTGCCGGCCCTAACATCGCCACCACCTACCTACATTTATTAACCCCTAATCTGCTGCCCCCGTCGCCGCCACTATATTGAAGTTATTAACCCCTAAATCTAAGTCTAACCCTAAACCTAACACCCAGTAACTTAAATATAATTTAAATAAATCTAAATAAAATTACTATCAGTAACTAAATTTTTCCTATTTAAAACTAAATACTTACCTGTAAAATAAACCCTAACGGCTAGATTTGGAGTTTTGTCGGTAACGACCCGAAAAGCTAACGCTGGCTTTTTTCTGGCCGCACCATAAAAATAACTCTGGTATTGAGAGTCCACATAAAGGCTGCGTTAGGCTCCAAAAAAGGAGCGTAGAGCATATTTAACGCAGCTTCAACTCTAAGTCTAACCCTAACACTAACACCCCCCTAAATTAAATATAATTTACATCTAACGAAATTAATTATCTCTTATTAAATAAATTATTCCTATTTAAAGCTAAATACTTACCTGTAAAATAAATCCTAATATAGCTACAATATAAATTATAATACTTTGGACCCTCTTCTGGACTTCTTCAGTGGATGTCTAGCCCCCGCTTGGGTTGGATGAAGATTTTGGAGCCAGGACGGATCGGTGATACCTGGTGAGGTGAAGACAAGGTAGGATGATCTTCAGGGGCTTAGTGATAGGTTTATTTAAGGGGGGTTTGGGTTAGATTAGGGGTATGTGAGTGGTGGGTTGTAATGTTGGGGGGGGGGGTATTGTATGTTTTTTTTTACAGGCAAAAGAGCTGAACTTCTTGGGGCATGCCCCGCAAAGGGCCCTGTTCAGGGCTGGTAAGGTAAAAGAGCTTTGAACTTTAGTAATTTAGAATAGGGTAGGGCATTTTTTATTTTGGGGGGCTTTGTTATTTTATTAGGGGGCTTAGAGTAGGTGTAATTAGTTTAAAATTGTTGTAATATTTTTCTTATGTTTGTAAATATTTTTTTATTTTTTGTAACTTAGTTCTTTTTTATTTTTTGTACTTTAGTTATTATTTGTAGCAATTGTATTTAATTAATTTATTGATAGTGTAGTGTTAGGTTAATTGTAGGTAATTGTAGGTATTTTATTTAATTAATTTAATGATAGTATAGTGTTAGGTTTAATTGTAACTTAGGTTAGGATTTATTTTACAGGAAATTTTGTAATTATTTTAACTAGGTAACTATTAAATAGTTCTTAACTATTTAATAGCTATTGTACCTGGTTAAAATAATTACAAAGTTACCTGTAAAATAAATATTAATCCTAAAATAGCTATAATATAATTATAATTTATATTGTAGCTATATTAGGATTTATTTTACAGGTAAGTATTTAGCTTTAAATAGGAATAATTTATTTAATAAGAGTTAATTAATTTTGTTAGATTAAAATTATATTTAATTTAGGGGGGTGTTAGTGTTAGGGTTAGACTTAGCTTTAGGGGTTAATACATTTATTAGAATAGCGGTGAGCTCCGGTCGGCAGATTAGGAGTTAATAATTGAAGTTAGGTGTTGGCGATGTTAGGGAGGGCAGATTAGGGGTTAATACTATTTATTATAGGGTTAGTGAGGCGGATTAGGGGTTAATAACTTTATTATAGTAGCGGTGCGGTCCGCTCGGCAGATTAGGGGTTAATAAGTGTAGGCAGGTGGAGGCGACATTGAGGGGGGCAGATTAGGGGTTAATAAATATAATATAGGGGTCGGCGGTGTTAGGGGCAGCAGATTAGGGGTACATAGCTATAATGTAGGTGGCGGCGCTTTGCGGTCGGCAGATTAGGGGTTAATTATTGTAGGTAGCTGGCGGCGACGTTGTGGGGGGCAGATTAGTGGTTAATAAATATAATACAGGGGTCGGCGGTGTTAGGGGCAGCAGATTAGGGGTACATAAGTATAACGTAGGTGGCGGTCGGCAGATTAGGGGTTAAAAAATTTAATCGAGTGGCGGCGATGTGGGGGGACCTCGGTTTAGGGGTACATAGGTAGTTTATGGGTGTTAGTGTACTTTAGAGTACAGTAGTTAAGAGCTTTATGAACCGGCGTTAGCCCAAAAAGCTCTTAACTACTGACTTTTTTCTGCGGCTGGAGTTTTGTCGTTAGATTTCTAACGCTCACTTCAGACACGACTCTAAATACCGGAGTTAGAAAGATCCCATTGAAAAGATAGGATACGCAATTGACGTAAGGGGATCTGCGATATGGAAAAGTCGCGGCTGAAAAGTGAGCGTTAGACCCTTTTTTGAGTGACTCCAAATACCGGAGTTAGCCTAAAACCAGCGTTAGGAGCCTTTAACGCTGGTTTTCACGGCTACCGCCAAACTCCAAATCTAGCCGTAAGCTAGCTACAATATAACTAATAGTTACATTGTAGCTAGCTTAGGGTTTATTTTTATTTTACAGGCAAGTTTGTATTTATTTAAACTAGGTAGAATAGTTATTAAATAGTTATTAACTATTTAATAACTACCTAGCTAAAATAAATACAAATTTACCTGTAAAATAAAACCCAACCTAAGTTACACTAACACCTAACACTACACTATAATTAAATAAATTAATTAAATTAAATACAATTAAATAAATTAAATTCAATTAGTAAAGTACAAAAAACAAACACTAAATTACAGAAAATAATAAACAAATTACAGAAATTTAAACTAATTACACCTAATCTAATAGCCCTATTAAAATAAAAAAGCCCCCCAAAATAAAAAAAAACCCTAGCCTAAACTGAACTACCAATAGCCCTTAAAAGGGCCATTTGAAAGCATTGCCCCAAAGTAATCAGCTCTTTTACCTGTAAAAAAAATACAAACAACCCCCCCAACAGTAAAACCCACCACCCACACAACCAACCCCCCAAATAAAATACTAGCTAAAAAAAACTAAGCTCCACATTGCCCTGAAAAGGGCATTTGGATGGGCATTGCCCTTAAAAGGGAAGTTAGCTCTTTTGCAAGCCCAAACCCCTAATCTAAAAAATAAACCCACCCAATACACCCTTAAAAAAAACTAACACTAACCCCCTGAAGATTGACTTACCGGGAGAAGTCTTCATCCAAGCTGGGCGAAGTGGTCCTCCAGACGGGCAGAAGTCTTCATCCAAGACGGGCAGAAGTGGTCCTCCAGATGGGCAGAAGTCTTCATTCAGACGGCATCTTCTATCTTCATCCATCCGGTGCGGAGCGGCTCCATCTTCAAGACATCCGACGCAGAGCATCCTCTTCATCCGACGACTAAAACAGAATGAAGGTACCTTTAAGTGACGTCATCCAAGATGGCGTCCCTTAGATTCCGATTGACTGATAGAATTCTAGCAGCCAATCGGAATTAAGGTAGAAAAAATCCTATTGGCTGATGCAATCAGCCAATTGGATTGAAGTTCAATTCTATTGGCTGATTCAATCAGCCAATAGGATTGAGCTTGCATTCTTGGCTGATTGGATCAGCCAATAGGATTGAACTTCAATCCTATTGGCTGGTTCATGTTAGGGTGTTAGGTGTAAACATACATTTTATTTCCCCATAGGAATCAATGGGGCTGCGTTAAGGAGTTTTATGCTGCTTTTTTGCAGGTGTTAGACTTTTTTTTAGCCGGCTCTCCCCGTTGATTCCTATGGGGAAATCGTGCATGAGCACGTACGACCAGCTCACCGCTGACTTAAGCAGCGCTGGTATTGGAGTGCGGTAATGAGCAAAATTTTGCTCAACGCTCACTTCTTGTCTTTTAACGACGGGTTTCTGAAAACCCGTAATACCAGCGATGTAGGTAAGTGAGCGGTGAGAGAAAACTGCTCATTAGCACCGCACAGCCTCTAATGCAAAACTCGTAATCTAGGTGATCTGTTGGTTAAATTTAGCTTTGGGTTTCATGTCCCATTTAGAAGATGTTTATATATTTTTATGAGTAGCTATGGTGATTTTCAAGCAAATCAACTGTAAATCAGGAAATGATGTACAGTATTAGTATAGGTTCAAGGTATATATTGTAAATTCTGTATATCTGATGCTTATACTTTATCTTTTTCTGATAACAGTAAGAAACAAGTTTTGAGCTTGCAATAAAACCATAGCTTTAGTTTTTGCTGTTAATAAATAATTTTTTTCCTGTTGGGTTATTGGTATATTGATGAAAGTAACATGGGTTCTTCCTAGGCAGTTGAGTGATGGCAGAATCAGCATTGTGGAGTTATTGGGAGAATATGTGAGATTGCCTCTTAAAGAAGTATATCTAATTAAAATAAATAAAATATTGAGAAGTTAGGTTACTGTAGAATCCCAAATTCTTGTATACAACAATTAATTAAATGAATAAAAATATATACATGAAATATCTACTCAATACCACTATCTGACTACAATATATTTTTTACGTCTGTCCAACAGATAAATAATAAATGTGTAAAAACAAATCAGGAAAATGCATCAGAAATTATTTGAATTGTGATAGATCTGCAAGAAAAATACATATTTTAAAATTAAAAAAAAATGCAATATTTTGCATGCCCAGGACACAACTATTGAAATGTCTTGTGATTTTTAACCTCTTGCTGCGCCCAATTAAAGATAGAAACACGCTATCTGCCAATCAGTGTGTAGCATATAGGAGTGTCAACGTTCTACATTCCATAGAATGCTCACTATCCTTTATGGGGTGTGAAAATATATATATTTTTTTATATTTCAATTACAGGAACAGGAGGCAAACTAAATAATGAAAGTGCACTGCAGCATTTTAATTATTATAATTTAGATTAATGTCCCTTAAAATTTAAACGACTTTTATTTATTTTAAAAAAAAAAATCCCAAGGTAAAAGACACGTTCAACACATATAAATGATGATATTTCATATGAATGATAGAACATTTTTTAGTACAATGTCCCTTTAAAACTGAAAGCGCTAACACAGTTGGACACAAATCTGCATATAAACAGCAGAGGATGGTTCTGGTGGCGTGGCGATATTAAACATTTTCTAACACTGGTTTTTTATTTAAAGGGACATAAAACCCAAACATTTTCTTTCATGATTTAAGTAGAACAAACATTTTTAAACACTTTCCAGTTTACTTCTATTATCACATTTGTTTAATTCTCTTGGTATCATTTGTTGAAGGTTCTTTGCTGCTCTTGAGCTTACCTAGATAAACCTTTCAGCAAAGGATAACAAGAGAAGGAAGCAAATTAAATAAGAGAAGTAAATTGGAAAGTTGTTTTAAATCGTATGCTCTGTCTAAATCATTAATGTCTAATTATGACTTTACTGTCCCTTTAAGCCCCTATTTTCTCCACGTTTAACTTCTTCAATTTCCTATGCACAATAAACGACAACTGCCTTGTAAACGTAAGGCATCTTTAAAGGTATAGGAAAGTCAAAATTAAACTTGCATGATTTAGATCAGGCGTGGGCAAGAGTCTGGGGTTGTCATGTTCCTTGTTCAGAGGAGAATTGCCTGGTATTTCGGGGCTGAACTGACCATGTCGGCGGGATCAGACTGATATACTACAGGAAAGTTTTCCTCTGTGAAAAGCACAATTGGGCAGAAAGAAGCTACTACCAGGTGGCAACCGGGCCATAGAACAAGCTATTGATGCTGCTGTTCGTTCCTGGCAGACTGCTTCTCATTCTGGTGGGCAAGAGTCTACCAGTGGACCGCGAGTGAATTTTGAGGTGACCTCCTGGAAGATTTCAAAAGTCTGCATAATTAGAGAAACATTTCTCACACATCTAGATTTTGAGGTCTATTTATGAAATGTCTGTCGGACCTGATCCGACAGTGTGGATCAGGTCCGACAGACATCGCTGAATGCGGAGAGCAATACGCTCTCTCCATATTCAGCACTGCACCAGCAGCTCTTGTGAGCTGCTGGTGCAACGCCGCCCCCTGCAGGGTGTGTCAATCAACCTGATCTTACTCGATCATGTTGAATTCCGGCGATTCCTGTCCGCCTCATCAGAGCAGACGGACAGGGTTATGGAGAAGCGGTCTTTAGACCGCTGCTTTATAACTGATGTTTCTGGCGAGCCTGAAAGCTCGCCAGAAACACGAACCCTCAAGCTCCGTGCGGAGCTTGATAGATAGGCCCCTATGATTGAAGAGCCTCATCACCGTAGATATATGAGAAATGTTTCTCTTATGCAGACTTTTGAAATCGGCTACGAGTCTATGACGGCGGTATGTTTACTTCAGCATTTGTGACGCCGCTGTAGCTGAACTCGCTGCCCCAGCTTTGGTTACTGCCTGTCCCAAACTCTCCTACTTTTTGTCTCAAGAGCAATCAGTCCATAGTACAGACTCTTCATGCGCCAGGCTGAGATGCTGCTCGGTATCCCTGGGTTTGGCAGTTCCCGGTCCTGCTCGGTCTGATATTCTGCTGCTACTTTCTAGTTCTGTCCTCTGTTACTTGTCACCAGGCTCTGCTGGGTGAATGGTCTGGTGTTGTTTTTTTCCCCAGGGTCTGTTACTCCCCCTCAGGTTCTTTTACTTACTCTGTACCAGGCTTTGATGCTGCTCTCTGATACTTTATCTGACACACTAATATTAGCTATACTTTGTGCTAGTTGCTGCAGCTTTCTTTCCCCAGAATTTGTTGTCACCAAATTGTGCAGGTCGGTGCTGTTGCTGCTATACCAGTCTCTGGTTGCTATGTAAGGTGGTACAGAGCCTGCAGGTCCTGCCGCTGTCACTGTCCCAACTATTTGCAGTAGTCTTTAGCTAGTAGTAGACGGATGGAGAGCAGCCAACAGGACCTGCCCCCTAATCATCCTGACATAGCGTCCAGCCAATAAAATTACTTTGTAGAATGAGTCTGTCTATGATTGGCTGAGAATAGTTAATTGTCATCGTGGTACCTGAGCTGTGGGTTTCCCATGTTTTCCAGGCTTGACTACTCCGCTAGCCCTAGATTTGAGCCATCTTGATTGTGAGACTACTTATTCATACGCAGGCATGGTACACAGATAAGGTTGCTTAATGGTCCCATCATGACGTAAAGAGAGAGCTCTCGCAGTAAGTAAAGAGAGCGGCTGTGTTTATTATTAAAGAGCCCAGATAATTTTTAGAGCTGTATTATTTGTAGCAAAAATACAATTTTCAGCCAGCAGGTCCTATTTGAGGCAAAAATACAATTTTCAGCCAGCAGGTCCTATTTGTAGCAAAAATACAATTTTCAGCCAGCAGGTCCTATTTGAGGCAAAAATAAAATTTTCAGCCAGAGACTGGTGTTTTTTGTTTTTTAGTTAGGTGACCATGTCACTTAGAATAAAATTAGAGGTAGCCCTTGCCTTACAATAGTCTGCCCACCCCTGATTTAGATAGAGCATGTTATCTTAAAAGACTTTTAAATTCAATTAACTTTTTAAATGTACTTTGTTCTCTTAGTATCCATTGTTGAAAAATAATATGTTCATATCCTACACTAGTGGGAGCTAGCTGGTGATTGGTGCCTACACGCATTTGTCTCTTATAATTGGCTGACTAGTTGTGTTCAGCTAGCTCTTAGTACTGCACTACTGCTCCTTCGGCAAAGGATGCCAAGCAGATTTGATAATAGAAGGCAAATGAAAAGTTGTTCAAAATTGTATGTTCTATCTAAATCCTGAAAGAAAAATTGGGTTTCATGTCCCTCCAAGAATTTAGGGTCATGACAGTGACCTAGATTCATAGACACTTGTGATGTTACCAAGGGACCTGGCTGTGAAGAGGTGATTGTGTTCAAAGTTCATTGAGCTTTGCTACACCTTTATTTTCAAAAGGATTCTCAGTGGGAGGTTTTTCTTCTGTTTTAATTGGTGTGTTCTGTAATGTTTTGAAGGTATTTCCATGATGCTGAAATTAGTTTTATGAGCCAAGAGGTAAACAGTTACGAGAGAGATGTTGCACCATTGATTATAATGGTGACTCTATCACAACTCATGGAATTGCAATAGTGCAACAAGTTTTTTTTCTGCCAGCTTTTGGGTTCACATATGTGTTTTAATGAATCTGGGCCAATCACTTTTGGGGGTACTAAACTACCTTGCACTCCCTTAAAATTACTTCTAGCAGGTTATAAAGTTGAACTGCAAGAAAAGAAACAGAAAAAAATATATCTGATTTTATAAAAGCAAATATCATAAACACCAGTAGGTGTGTCACTGTTATTTCTAGATAGGGTTATACATTCTTCCTGTAATGTTTGATGATGTTGATAAAGGTGAAAGGCAAATGTACCTTTCACATGAAATTGAGATGTGTCATCACTCAATGGCAGGGGAGGGTGTTTAGTATTTAAAATATGAATTAAAGGAATAAGGTATAAGGATATATGAAATCCACAGGATATTTTCCAATTCAGTGATTCGAGTAGTTTCTTGCCTCAAATTAAACAAAAACAAGAAAACATAGTGAAGTTAGTTTAAACAAGGGGTAATTCACACAGTGGTCCCGCCAAGGGGCTGCACACCTGGTTTTATACTGCCAGGGACCCAGTATAACACCAATTGCAGGCCGCTGCTTGGATTAATAACATTTATTATAAAAGCATATAAAAATGTATAAAAAGCCACAAATAAAACACGTTGCATAAAGTCACTCGGGTATCTGTCCACATAAGCTACTAGGTGGGGGCAAAATCACAATACCCTTCTTGGATTAAAGTGAATAGCGTGCCGAATGGCTACGCCAAAAAACGTTGGGTTAGTGATACACACGATACCTGTCCTGGTGACTGATAGTAGCGGTGTGGCTGTGATGTGCTGTACATTTCGCCGTAAGTGTACGGCTTTTTTTAAGGAAGCGAGATGGTGTGCGTCCTCTCCTCTGATGGTTATATACAGTGGCTGATTCCTCCTATTGGCCAATAGTGGTTGTGTCATGCGCAAGGTTTTCAACGTTCCATCCTCCATTTTTGAAGATGGCAAGTTCATTATATGTCCTCATTAATATACTGTACGTGGATTACATTTTGAAAAAGGGCAAAAATTGGATGTTTTTTTTCCTTATATAAAGTATGGATATCTGAATTGGATTAGTATTTAATAAGTAAGTATAAAAATATATTTGCTTTATATTACATAAATATTTACATTATTCTTTATCCCAATGAGTGGGTATGAGCTCTTAAATGAACATATATTGATACATATTTTATCTCCCTAATATCTGGCTCACTGATAGGTTATGATATATGCCAAATATTATTATCGGTTATTTGTATAGCGCCAACAGATTCCGCACGGCTATAAACATAGGCGGAATACAAGGAAACATTTATATTTATCAGATGGGTAGAGGGCCCTGCCAAGAGTCACACTGTTGTAGTCAGCTCTAAAGAAGGTGATCTGCAAACAGCATGGCTCTAAGGCTTACATACTAAGGGAGTTCAAGGGATAGCAATGGAGGAGAGGAAACGGTATAAAGAAAGGTTAGTGTAGGTTGTATGCATCCCTGAACAGTAGAGTCTTTAGGGAGTGCTTGAAGTTTTCAAAACTAGGGGAGAGTCTTGTGGAGCGAGGCAGAGAGTTCCACAAGATGGGAACCAGTCTAGAGAAGTCCTGTAAGCGGGAGTGTGAGGAGGTAACAAGAGAGGAGGAGAGAAGGAGGTCATGAGCAGAGTGAAGGAGACGGGAGGAAGAGTATCTAGAGGCAAGGTCTGAGATATAGGGGGGAGCAGTGCAATTGAGGGCTTTGTATGTCAAAATGAGAATTTTGTGTTTAAGAGGAAGCCAGTGAAGGGATTGGCAGAGAGGTGCAGCAGATGAAGAGCAACATGTAAAGAATATGAGCCTGGCAGAGGCATTCATTATGGATTTTAAAGGAGCTAGGTGGCAGCTGGGGAGACCAGAGAGGGCAGAGTTGCAGTAATTGAGGCGGGAAGGGATGAGAGAGTGGATTAAAATCTTAGTTGTGTCATGTGTAAGGAAATGTCTAATTTTAGAGATGTTTTTAAGGTGGAAGTGGCAGGATTTAGCTAAGCACTGAATGTGAGGAGTGAAAGAAAGATCTGAGTCAAGTGTGACCCCAAGACCTCGGGCATGCGGGTTAGCGGTAATGATGGAGTTGTCAACAGTTATAGAGAGATTGGGGATGGAGATTTTGGAAGAAGGGGGAAAAATAAAGAGCTCAGTTTTGCAGAGATTTAGCTTGAGGTAGTGAGAGGATATCCTGGAAGAGATGTGAGAAAGACAGTTAGTGACACGGGTTAGCAAGGAAGGAGATAGGTCTGGTGCAGAGAAGTAGATTTGGGTCTCATCGGCATACAAATGATATTGGAACACATGGGACTTATTAGGAACCCTAATGATGATATGTAGATTAAAAAGAGAAGGGGACCCAGGAAAGAGCATTGCGGTACCCCAACAGAAAGTGGTGACGGGCAGAGGAGGCCCCAGAGAAGGCTACACTAAAGGTACGGTTTGACAAGTAGGAAGAGATCCACGAGAGGGCTGTGTCACAAATGCTGAAGGATTGGAGGGTTTGGATCAAAAGAGGGTGGTCAACCGTATCAAAGGCTGCAGACAGATCAAGGAGGATAAGCAGAGAAAAGGGGCCTTTTGATTTTGCTGTAAGTAGGTCATTGGTAACCTTAATGATTGCTGTCTCTGTGCAGTGATGGGGACAAAATCCAGATTGCAGTGGTTCGAAGAGGAAGTTTAATGTAAGGAAATGGGATAGGTGTGCATATACTAGCTTTTTGAGAAGCTTTGAGGCAAGAGGGAGTAGGGAAATAGGGCGGTAGTTAGATGGGGAGGTTGGATCAAGAAAAGGTTTTTTGAGAATAAGTGTGACCTGTGCATGTTTCAGAGATGAGAGAAATATACCTATGCTGTGGGAGAGGTTGAAAATGTGTGTGAGTATAGGTGTAAAGGTAGAAGAGAGGGAGGGGAGAAGCTGTGAAGGTAACAGGGTCAAGGCAACAGGTAGTGAGGTGAGAGCGCAGTAAAAGTGCCGAAACTTCTTCCTCAGTAACAGGGGAGAAAGAGCTAAATTTATGGCTATGTGGGTTGTGGTTTGAGGGGGTGAGAGAATGGAAGTATGTTGAGAGCTGATTTCATTTCTGATGGAGTCGTTTTTGTTATTGAAGTGGTTGGCAAAGTATTGAGCTGACAGAGAAGTTGTATTAGGGGGTGGGGTTGGGGTGGTTGGAGAAGAGTATTGAAAGTGGAGAACAGACGTTTTGGGTTTGAAGAAAGAGTAGAGATAAGAGTAGAGAAGTAATGTTGCTTATAGAGTTTAAAGGCAGAATAGTAGGAGTTCAAAATGAACTTGTAATGAAGGAAATCAGCTGAACTCTATGATGCTCAGCAGTATGGGAAAATCTGCGTAGGTACTGTGTCAGAGAAGTATGGCAGGGCTGAGGATGAGTGTGTGATTTTCGAGCAATGGTAAGAGTAAGGGTGGAATTATAGTGACAGATAGATTGGTCAGAGAAGGAGAAGGAGGAGATGGATGAGAGGAGAGGTTCAAGGGAATTAACAAGCTGTTGCTGATCTATTTACATAATGCTTCTGTGAAGTTTGGTGTAAGGAGTAGAAGGAGGGAAAGTTGTAGGGAGGGATGAAATGTTGCAAATGAGGAGATGATGGTCAGAAAGAGGAACAGGAGAGTTTGTGAAGTTTGAAAAAGTGCATTGATAGCTAAAGATCAGGTCAAGGGAGTGACCATCTTTGTGAGTGGGAGAGTCAGTCCATTGTGACAAACCAAAAGAGGAAGTGAGTTGCAGAAGTTGTTTTGCAGAGGAGGCAGTGGGATTGTGAAGAGGGATGTTGAAATCGCCAAGAATGAGGGCAGGGGTGTCTGAGGAAAGGAAATAAAGTAGCCAGGCAGCCAAGTGATCTAGAAATTAAGTTGAGGAGCCAGGGGGTCAGTATATGACTGCAACACATATAGAGAGGGGAGAGAATAAACGAATCATATGGGTTTTGAATGAGGAAAATGTGAAGGAAGAGATGGGATGTATTTGTTGGACAATGCAACGAGAGGAAAGTAAAATACCTACACCACCTCCTTGTCTATTACCAGACATAAGAGTGTGGCTGAAGTGGAGACCCCCATGTGACAGAGCAGTAGTGGATGCTGTGTCTAGGGGAGAGAGCCAGGTTTCTGTTAGAGCCAGAAGGTTGAGGGAGCGGGAGATAAACAGGTCATGTATAGAAGTGAGTTTGTTGCAAACAGAGCGAGAGTTCCAGAGTGCACAATTGAAAGGGGTAGTGGCTTTAGATGCAAGAGAAATGTGAGTAAGGTTAACAGAGTTTTGTTTTCTGAGTCTATGGAATGGTACACATGGATGTGCACGGCTAGGAAGTTGTTGTAGACCAGGATTAGGGGAGATGTCACCAGCAGCTAATATAAGCAAGAGGGAAAGTGACATGAGATAAGATACAGATTTGCAGTAATGAGACTGTTTTTGAGACGAGGTGCAGGGGGGAGAGAGAGTGTTTAGGAATAGATAAGGTTCATGAGTACAAAAGTAAGGTGAGTTTAAGAGAGATGGGCTAATGAACAGTGCAGGTGGTGACGGGGAAGGAGTAATTGAATAAAGTAGTTTGTTATAGAGACAAGAGGTAGCAAAAAGGAAAATAAAGATATTGAGCATTTTTACAAAAGTGGGAACTAATTAAACACATAAGACACAGTATTACAGCAGCACTTGCATAAGGAAACAATGAGATATATAAAACACAATATTATAAAAGAGTACTTGCCTTATGTCTTGCCTCTTGTCCAACCCTTGTTCAATTCTTGTATAATTCTTATCTTAGTGCCTCACTTATAAAATGTTCACTTTAGAAATGTGAACATATTCTATTGTAACAATGCATACTGCCCAGGCAATGCACCCACAGTGCAATGCACAGCCCAAGCTAGTGTTAAATATATAGGCAAAGCAGTCAGCTGGGTCCACTAAATCAATTAATTGCTAAGTCAAAAGACATTTTCAAAAGTCATTTGAAAGTTAGATTCTGGTTAGGTCAGGGTGAGATAAGTTAAGATAAACAAGACAATAAAATTTTGAGGAGGTGGGAGCTATGGCATATAACAGCTATAAATTTAAGAATAATAGAAGGTATTGATAGGGATTGGACATCACATGGCAATTAACAAAACATTAGAAGTAAGACATTGGGATAACATTACAATACATGCAGGACTAAATTAAAACCTAAAATCATTTAAATATTTAACTCAAACCTAGCAGGGCAGGAAATAGAATGAATCAGTAAAGGGATAACGAATAATCCCATATAGATTTACATACAGAATAAGATATAGAAGGGGGGAAAAGATCAATTAAAAAAAGATGCATTTCAAAATCTATGTTTAAGCCATTTGGGACTAAAGTATCCAGAATATAGATCCACTTCATTTCTAATTGTCCTAAATCATTCAGTCTATCGCCCCCCCCCCCCCCTCCAATATTGTGTGACTTTCCTGATCCCTATAAATTCTAAATGCGTGGGGTCTCTGTTATGAATTTTATCAAAATGGGCTGATACTGTATGCTTTTTGTAACCTGTCTTTATGTTGTATACATGCTCGTTTATTCTGGTTTTTAAAAATCTAGAAGTTTTTCCTAAGTAAAACAAATTACATGAACATCCTAACATGTATACAACATATTTACTATTAAAAGTTATTAACTCTCTTATCTAGAATTTCTTTCCTTCCTCAGACCAAAAGTTTTTGGTGACTTTATTTATTTCTTTTGTATTCTAACATGCGTTGCATGATTGGCATTTTACAAACCCAATTTGTGCTGTGTTTAGCCAATTGGTATTTTAATCTTTAATGTTACTTCATGTTAATTGATATTTGATGTTGGGAACAGGGGCAGAACTAACATTTGTGCAGGAGTTGCGGTGACACCAGGGCCCAAGTGCTTGGGGGGCCCAAAGTAGCCAGTCTATACATAGGCATGTGCAGAATGAGTACAATCCTAATGCAGACGAGACTTATTATGAGTGCAGGTTGCAGATCTTTCTATCAATCTATCTATCTTATTGCCTATGCTTTCTATGGAGTAACCTTTGGGGGGGCCCAAAAAAAAATATTGCACCATGGCCCTCTGTTGAGTAGGTCCGCTACTGGTTGGGAACCTTCCTAATATTATGGTGGGAGGGATTTTCTTCTAGAATAGTTTCTAAAACTGGATCTTCCAATGCTTGTTAATTATATCACGAATCTGGTTATATTGGGTGCTGTGTCTTAATATTAATGGTCCTACTGTTTTCTTAGGACCTTCATTATTGTATCTTTTATTGTTATACTGTAACGTATCACTTCTTTCCATTTTATCAACCTCCTCTATTGTCCCTACAATGTTTGCTTCATTGTAATTATTTTCTATAAATCGTTTTTTTTTAAGCATTTATTTGGTATTCTTTATTATCTTTACAATTTCTTTTCAACCTTATAAATTGGCTTTTGGGGATGTTAGAAAGCCATCTTGTTTGGTGGCAACTATTAGTATTAATAAAATTATTAAAGTCTACTTTTTTGAAAAAGTTTTTACTCTTAATTTTATTTTCTTTAATATATATTTCTAAATCTAAAAATTCGACTTTATGTTGATTATAATTCCATGCGAAACCTATATTTAATTGATTATTCTCCAAATAGTTTAAAAATTCAATTAATTTATTTTCAGAACCAGACCAAATGAAAAATATGTTGTCTATGTAACGACAATAGGAAACAAGGTATTGCGCCCAGTCATGTAGGTTAAACACAAAAAGATCTTCCCAGTGAGCCATATATAAATTCACATAACTTTGCACAAACCTTGGACCCATCGCCGTTCTACTAATCTGTAAGAAATATTCATGATCAAACCAAAAATAATTGTGATCTAAAATAAATGCTATCTCTTACAGTATGAAATCAGTTTGAGTACCACTAAGTATTGTTCAATATTATTTTTTCCAATATATTTAATATACTGATAGTATCTTTTAGATATGCTTTTGTTTTAATGACATGGGGCTGTAAAAATTGACCAATATGTAGTGAGAGGTTGCTAGTTAGGGATTGTACCCCTGATACTATTGATCTGCCAGGGGGATTTTTTTCTCTTTTATGAATTTTAGGCAACATGTATAGAGTGGGCATTTTTATAATCTTCCTACAACACTTTTATAGACAGGAATTATTGACTGACAATTCAAGGGATGGAAAGTTATAGGGAATAGTGTATTTTCTTACTGTGTATGTGTTAAGGGGGCACAAAATACTCTGAGATTGTAAGATGAAATGCTCATTTTATTCATAGTAAAAATACTTTCCATATTTATTGTGCCATCTTTTTCTGCAATTTGAAGAGGCAATCTACTCCAAAAAATTTATTGTTATATTAATATCCTTGGCTCATCTCACAACCTGCCCACTTGACCCTATTCCTTCACAACTTCTTCCCTCTCTCTCCGCTTCACTAACCCCTACCCTATCTCATCTCTATAACCAATCTCTCACTGCTGGCACATTTTTGGATACATTCAAGCATGCGTCAATCATACCAATCCTAAAAAAGCCCTCGCTTGACCCCTCCATGCCTTCTAACTATTGACCAATCTCCTTACTTTCCTTTGCTTCAAAATTATTGGAATGAATGGTCTATAATCGGCTAACTCAATTTGTCACAACTAATGCCTTTCTTGATCCACTACAATCTGGTTTCTAGAAATTAGAAATAAAAGAGAGGGCGCCACATAGCGTAATACTGTTGAATCTGGGTCAAAGAAGGAATATTCAAAAAGGCTTACCGAAAAGCTATGCACCGTACTGTGACAGGTGCTTTTGGGCGGACTAACACTCTCAGTGGTTAGCACACTGGTGAGTCTCTGATGTGCTGCAGGCAGGTGAATCTCTGCGTGGCTCGGTTGAGGTGAGCGTGCGTCTGTGGAGAATTGTATTGCAGACTGCGGTAAAATTCAAGACCAAACACCTTTTCAGAGTTGATCAATAAAGGCGAAAGACAACTTCCGTAACATAGAATTAAAATCTTTAATCCATCCTTTTATGGATTAAAGATTTTAATTCTATCTCACGGAAGTTGTCTTTCACCTCAACCGAGCCACACAGAGATTCACCTGCCTGCAGCACATCAGAGACTCACCAGTGTGCTAACCACTGAGAGTTTTAGTCCGCCCAAAAGCACCGGTCACAGTACGGTGCATAGCTTTCCGGTAAGCCTTTTTAAATATTCCTTCTTTGACCCAGATTCAACAGTATTACGCTGAGTGGCGCCCTCTCTTTTATTTCTAATTTCCAGAAATCTTCACGCCGAGGACCAGAGGAGCTCGCCGCTTCACATTTGCTTCACATTTGCTTTATACCACCGTTAGTCTACACGAAAATCATATGGTTTGTGCACAGACTTGATTTCTTTCAATATTTAGCGCACCCCGCTCTCGGTTCCCCTCTGGGTTCCTTGTTTGACAATCTGGTTTCTGCCCTAAACACTCAACAGAAGTTGAACTGCTCTTGCTAAAGTAACAAATGACCTGTTATCAGCTGAAGCAAAAGTCCACTACTCCTTACTAATTCTTCTTGACCTATCTGCTGTTTTTGACACAGTCGACCATCCTCTCCTCCTAAAAATACTACATTCATTTGGCATCCGAGACACAGCCCTCTTCTGGTTTGCCTCATATCTCTCAAATGGCTCATTTTCAATTTCCTTTAACAACATATCTTGCGATCCTATGCCTCTCTCAGTTGGAGTACCGCAAGGCTCTGGCTTGGGCCCCTTGCTTTTCTCTCTCTATACATCCTCCCTTGGAAAACTTATAGTCTCCTTTAGATTCCAGTACCACTTATATGCTGATGATACCCAAATCTATCTTTCCTCTCCTGATATCTCTCCCTCTTTACTCAACCAGATTTCCAACTGCCTCTCTGCAATTTACCCTTGGATGTCTTCACACTACCTCCAACTCAATCTGTCCAAAACTGAGCTGCTTCTTATTCCCCCCTCTATTCTCAACACCTCACCCCAGGTCAGCTGTCTTGTGGTCACACTAGACTCAGAGCTCACATTCAACCCACATATACAAGCATTTACCAAATCCTGCCATTCACACCTACGCAACATTTCCAGAATTTGTCCCTTCTTTACTCAAAAAACTACAAAAAAACAGAATTTATGCTTACCTGATAAATTACTTTCTCCAACGGTGTGTCCGGTCCACGGCGTCATCCTTACTTGTGGGATATCTCTTCCCCAACAGGAAATGGCAAAGAGTCCCAGCAAAGCTCGCCATATAGTCCCTCCTAGGCTCCGCCCACCCCAGTCATTCGACCGATGGACAGGAGGAAATATATATAGGAGAAACCATATGGTACCGTGGTGACTGTAGTTAGAGAAAATAATTCATCAGACCTGATTAAAAAAACCAGGGCGGGCCGTGGACCGGACACACCGTTGGAGAAAGTAATTTATCAGGTAAGCATAAATTCTGTTTTCTCCAACATTGGTGTGTCCGGTCCACGGCGTCATCCTTACTTGTGGGAACCAATACCAAAGCTTCAGGACACGGATGAAGGGAGGGAGCAAATCAGGTTACCTAAACGGAAGGCACCACAGCTTGCAAAACCTTTCTCCCAAAAATAGCCTCTGAAGAAGCAAAAGTATCAAATTTGTAAAATTTGGCAAAAGTGTGCAGTGAAGACCAAGTCGCTGCCTTACATATCTGGTCAACAGAAGCCTCGTTCTTGAAGGCCCATGTGGAAGCCACAGCCCTAGTGGAGTGAGCTGTTATTCTTTCAGGAGGCTGCCGTCCGACAGTCTCATAAGCCAATCGGATGATGCTTTTAAGCCAAAAGGAAAGAGAGGTAGAAGTCGCTTTTTGACCTCTCCTTTTACCAGAATAAACAACAAACAAGGAAGATGTTTGTCTGAAATATTTTGTAGTCTCTAAATAGAATTTTAGAGCACGGACTACGTCCAAATTGTGTAACAAACGTTCCTTCTTTGAAACTGGATTCGGACATAAAGAAGGTACAACTATCTCCTGGTTAATATTTTTGTTAGAAACAACCTTAGGAAGAAAACCAGGCTTAGTACGCAAAACCACCTTATCTGCATGGAACACCAGATAGGGCGGAGAACACTGCAGAGCAGATAACTCTGAAACTCTTCTAGCAGAAGAAATTGCAACCAAAAACAAAACTTTCCAAGATAGTAACTTAATATCTATGGAATGTAAAGGTTCAAACGGAACCCCTTGAAGAACTGAAAGAACTAGATTTAGACTCCAGGGAGGAGTCAAAGGTTTGTAAACAGGCTTGATCCTAACCAGAGCCTGAACAAATGCTTGAACATCTGGCACAGCTGCCAGTCTTTTGTGTAGTAAGACAGATAAAGCAGAGATCTGTCCCTTTAGAGAACTTGCAGATAATCCTTTCTCCAAAGCTTCTTGTAGAAAGGAGAGAATCTTAGGAATTTTTATCTTATTCCATGGGAATCCTTTGGATTCACACCAACAGATATATCTTTTCCATATTTTATGGTAAATCTTTCTAGTTACCGGTTTTCTGGCCTGAACCAGAGTATCTATCACAGAATCTGAAAACCCACGCTTCGATAGAATCAAGCGTTCAATCTCCAAGCCGTCAGCTGGAGGGAGACCAGATTTGGATGTTCGAATGGACCCTGAACAAGAAGGTCCTGTCTCAAAGGTAGCTTCCATGGTGGAACCGATGACATATTCACCAGATCTGCATACCAAGTCCTGCATGGCCATGCAGGAGCTATCAAGATCACCGAGGCCCTCTCCTGATTGATCCTGGCTACAAGCCTGGGAATGAGAGGAAACGGTGGAAATACATAAGCTAGGTTGAAGTTCCAAGGTGCTACTAGTGCATCTACTAGAGTCGCCTTGGGATCCCTGGATCTGGACCCGTAGCAAGGAACCTTGAAGTTCTGACGAGACGCCATCAGATCCATGTCTGGAATGCCCCATAATTGAGTTATTTGGGCAAAGATCTCCGGATGGAGTACCCACTCCCCCGGATGGAATGTCTGACGACTCAGATAATCCGCCTCCCAGTGTTCCCCCCTGATGATTGATATACGCAACGGTCGTCATGTTGTCTGATTGGAACCTTATGAATCTGGCCTTTGCTAGCTGAGGCCAAGCCCTGAGAGCATTGAATATCGCTCTCAGTTCTAGAATGTTTATCGGGAGAAGAGACTCTTCCCGAGACCATAGACCCTGAGCTTTCAGGGATTCCCAGACCGCGCCCCAGCCCACTAGACTGGCGTCGGTCGTGACAATGACCCACTCTGGTCTGCGGAAGCTCATTCTCTGGGACAGATGGTCCAGGGTCAGCCACCAACGGAGTGAATCTCTGGTCTTCTGATCTACTTGAATCATTGGAGACAAGTCTGTATAGTCCCCATTCCACTGTTTGAGCATGCACAGTTGTAATGGTCTTAGATGAATTCATGCAAAAGGAACTATGTCCATTGCTGCAACCATCAACCCTACTACTTCCATGCACTGCGCTATGGAAGGACGAGGAACAGAATGAAGAACTTGACAAGTGCTTAGAAGTTTTGACTTTCTGACCTCTGTCAGAAAAATCCTCATTTCTAAGGAATCTATTATTGTTCCCAAGAAGGGAACTCTTGTCGATGGAGACAGAGAACTTTTTTCTATGTTCACCTTCCATCCGTGTGATCTGAGAAAGGCCAGAACGATGTCTGTATGAGCCTTTGCTTTTGACAGGGACGACGCTTGTATTAGAATGTCGTCCAAGTAAGGTACTACTGCAATGCCCCTCGGTCTTAGAACCGCTAGAAGGGACCCTAGTACCTTTGTGAAAATCCTTGGAGCAGTGGCTAACCCGAATGGGAGGGCCACAAACTGGTAATGCTTGTCCAGAAAAGCGAACCTTAGGAACTGATGATGTTCTTTTTGGATAGGAATATGTAGGTGCGCATCCTTTAGATCCACGGTAGTCATAAATTGACTTTCTTGGATAGTGGGTAGAATCGTTCGAATGGTTTCCATCTTGAACGATGGTACCCTGAGAAATTTGTTTAGGATCTTCAAATCCAAAATTGGTCTGAAAGTTCCCTCTTTTTTGGGAACTACGAACAGATTGGAATAAAATCCCATTCCTTGTTCCTTTATTGGAACTGGGTGTATCACTCCCATCTTTAACAGGTCTTCTACACAATGTAAGAACGCCTGTCTCTTTATTTGGTTTGAGGATAAGTGAGAAATGTGGAACCTTCCCCTTGGGGGTAGTTCCCTGAATTCCAGGAGATAACCCTGAGAAACTATTTCTAGTGCCCAGGGATCCTGAACATCTCTTGCCCAAGCCTGAGCAAAGAGAGAGAGTCTGCCCCGTACTAGATCCGGTCCCGGATCGGGGGCTACTCCTTCATGCTGTTTTGTTAGCAGCGGCAGGCTTCTTGGCCTGCTTACCCTTGTTCCAGCCTTGCATCGGTTTCCAGGCTGGTTTGGGTTGTGAGGCATTACCCTCTTGCTTAGAGGATGCAGAATTAGAGGCCGGTCCGTTCCTGAAATTGCGAAAGGAACGAAAATTAGACTTATTTTTGGCCTTGAAAGGCCTATCTTGTGGAAGGGTGTGGCCCTTTCCCCCAGCGATGTCTGAAATAATCTCTTTCAATTCTGGTCCAAATAGAGTTTTACCTTTGAAAGGGATGTTAAGCAATTTTGTCTTGGATGACACATCCGCTGACCAAGACTTTAGCCAAAGCGCTCTGCGCGCCACGATAGCGAACCCTGAATTTTTCGCCGCTAATCTAGCTAATGCAAAGCGGCATCTAAAATAAAAGAGTTAGCCAACTTAAGTGCGTGAACTCTGTCCATAACCTCCTCATATGGAGTCTCTCTACTAAGCGAGTTTTCTAGTTCCTCGAACCAGAACCACGCTGCTGTAGTGACAGGAACAATGCACGAAATGGGTTGTAGAAGGTAACCTTGCTGTACAAAAATCTTTTTAAGCAAACCCTCCAATTTTTTATCCATAGGATCTTTGAAAGCACAACTATCTTCGATAGGAATAGTAGTGCGTTTGTTTAGAGTAGAAACTGCCCCCTCGACCTTAGGGACTGTCTGCCATATGTCCTTTTTGGGGTCGACCATAGGAAATAATTTCTTAAATATAGGGGGGGGAACAAAAGGTATGCCGGGCTTTTCCCACTCCTTATTTACTATGTCCGCCACCCGCTTGGGTATAGGAAAAGCGTTGGGGTGCACCGGAACCTCTAGGAACTTGTCCATCTTGCATAATTTCTCTGGAATGACCAAGTTATCACAATCATCCAGAGTAGATAATACCTCCTTAAGCAGTCCGCGGAGATGTTCTAATTTAAATTTAAATGTCACAACATCAGGTTCAGCTTGTTGAGAAATTTTTCCTGAATCTGAAATTTCTCCATCTGACAAAACCTCCCTCATGGCCCCTTCAGATTGGTGTGAGGGTATGACAGAACAATTATCATCAGCGCCCTCCTGCTCTTCAGTGTTTAAAACAGAGCAATCGCGCTTTCTCTGATAAGTAGGCATTTTGGATAAAATATTTGCTATGGAGTTATCCATTACAGCCGTTAATTGTTGCATGGCAATAAGCATTGGCGCACTAGATGTACTAGGGGCCTCCTGTGTGGGCAAAACTGGTGTAGACACAGTAGGAGATGATGTAGTATCATGTTTACTCCCCTCATCTGAGGAATCATCTTGGGCAATTTCATTATCTGTGGCAGTATTGTCCTTACTTTGTTTGGACGCTATGGCACAATTATGACATAAATTTAAATGGGGAGACACATTGGCTTTCATACATATAGAACATAGCTTATCCGAAGGCACAGACATGTTAAACAGGCTTAAACTTGTCAACAAAGCACAAAAAACGTTTTAAAACAAAACCGTTACTGTCTCTTTAAATTTTAAACAGAAAACACTTTATTACTGAATATGTGAAAAAGTATGAAGGAATTGTTCAAAAATTACCAAAATTACACCACAGTGTCTTAAAGCATTAAGAGTATTGCACACCAAATTTCAGAGCTTTAACCCTTAAAATAACGGAACCGGAGCCGTTTACAAATTTAACCCCTATACAGTCACAGCTATAGCCTTTGCTGAGACCCAACCAAGCCCAGAGGGGAATACGATACCAATTGACGCCTTCTAGAAGCTTTTCCAGCAAATTTCAGATCCTCACACATGCATCTGCATGCCCTTCTCTCAAAAAACAACTGCGCAGTAATGGCGCGAAAATGAGGCTCAGTCTACAACTAGGAAGGCCCCCTGACTGGAAAAGGTGTCTAACATAGTGCCTGCCGTTTAATAAACGTTCCCCAAGTTTATAAATGCGAATTGTCAGCATAAATATGAATAAAATGCCCAAATAAAGCAATCGATTTAGCCCCCAAAAAAAATGTCTACCAGTTTTTTAGCCCATATTAAGCCCTTTATTCTGTTTGTTTGACTAAGAAAATGGCTTACCGGTCCCCATGAGGGGAAATGACAGCCTTCCAGCATTACATGGTCTTGTTAGAAATATGGCTAGTCATACCTTAAGCAGAAAAGTCTGCTAACTGTTTCCCCCAACTGAAGTTACTTCATCTCAACAGTCCTATGTGGAAACAGCAATCGATTTTAGTTACTGTCTGCTAAAATCATCTTGCTCTCACAAACAGAAATCTTCATCCTTTTCTGTTTCAGAGTAAATAGTACATACCAGCACTATTTTAAAATAACAAACACTTGATAGAAGAATAAAAACTACATTTAAACACCAAAAAAACTCTTAACCATCTCCGTGGAGATGTTGCCTGTGCAACGGCAAAGAGAATGACTGGGGTGGGCGGAGCCTAGGAGGGACTATATGGCCAGCTTTGCTGGGACTCTTTGCCATTTCCTGTTGGGGAAGAGATATCCCACAAGTAAGGATGACGCAGTGGACCGGACACACCAATGTTGGAGAAATGCTTATTCATTTTGTAACGCATTGATTATTGCAATCTACTCCCAAATGGCCTTCCAAAACACCACCTCTCCTCCCTCCAATCTATTATGAATGCTTCTGCTAGACTCATTCACCTAAGTCGCCGATCTGCATCAGCTGCTTCGCTCTGCCAGTCTCTACACTGGCTCCCCATACACTCCAGAATACAATTTAAAGTATTAACCCTAACTTACAAAGCACTAAACAGTCTAACTCCGAACTATATTTCCTCTCTCATTGTGAAATATTCCCCATCCCGTCCTCGTCGATCAACCTCTGACCTATGTCTCCACTCCCGTTATCTCTACGTTCCACTCCCACCTCCAAGACTTCGCACATGCTGCCCCTGTCCTCTTAAACTCTCTACCCCACTCCATAAGACTGTCTCCAACTTTGTATAGCTTCTGACGCTCTTTGAAAACCCACCTATTCAGAGAGGTGTACCATCTCTCCTCCATCCCTCATACGAACCAAACTAATACATGAACTGTCTGACTTCTGCAACTACAACCAATGTAACATGCTACCCCAACCTTGTGTCTCTGCACCCTAAACCTGTAGACTGTGAGCTCTCCGGAGCAGGGCCCTCTTCCTCTTTTACTAGATTTATTTAGTTTTGTTATGTTTTGTATTTTATCACAAATCTTTGTTATTGTATACCCCTATCATTGTACCCAGCGCTACGGAATTTGGCGGCGCTATACAAATAAATGATGATAATAATAATAATAACCTTTAAACCTCTAAATGTCTGCCTGTTTCTAAGCCCCTGCAGGCCGCCTTTATCTCAGTGCATTTTTATAGCTTTTCAAAACAAGACCCTTCTCGTTCATGTGTGCCATATAGATAACATTGAGCTCACTCCCATGGAGATATTCATGAGGCAGCACTAATTAGCTAAAATGCAAGTCCTGTAAATAGCACTGAGATAATTAGGCAGTCTGCTGAGGCTTAGATACAAGGTAAAAAGCAGGGCTGCCATCATGGGTGACTGGAGTCAGGGGCCGGGTGGGCCAGGAGTCTGGGACACTTTTTTTTGTTTTTGTTTAAGACAATGCTACTGCAGAACTCAGAGTAGGGCCCCCAGGCCCCAGAGCAGCGCTAACAAAGGTAAAATGCAGGCCCCATAGCTGGGGGCAGGGCCATTTCCAGGGGTGGGTAGCACTTTCCAGGGGTGGGTAGCACTGGCAGCTGCCCGGGGCGCCTTCCCTCCACCCACCTAGTACATATGCACTTGTCTGATGTGGAGCCAAGAGGCAAGTGGAGAATCACGTTAGTGACTTGAGCAGGATACATACAGTGTGCAGACTTCTGCTAGAGGAGAATAGAGGTGAGTGGAGCCTGGAAGCTGCCTTTCCTCAAGAAAAAAGGACAACAGAAAAAAAAATGTTTGCACTTACACTCCCACCGGCCCAGTGTTTGCCCGGGGGGGGGGGGGGGTATGGGTTGCTACTGGTTTCATTATTAATCAGGAAAAGAAGGAGTCCTCAGTGAGCTAGACCTGAGAAAGTAGCAGTCACAAAAGTATCAAAGAAGGTTGCCCCTTCCTGTGTTTGTGTCCATTTGTGTGCTCCCCCTGTGTTTATGTGTGTGTCCTTGTGTGCCCCCTGTGTGTATGTGTATGTCTTTGTATGCCCCACTTTGTGTATGTGTGTGTCATTGAGTGCCCTCTGGTTGTATGTGTGTCTCCCTGTCTGTGTGTGTATCCTTGTGTGCCACCTGTATGCATTTTTGTGTCCCCCCTGTTTTGTATGTGTGTGTTTTGTATGTGTAAGTTCTTCTGTGCCCTCATGTGTGTATTTGTGTGATCCCTGTGTGTATGTCTGTCTAGGTGTGCCTCCCTATTTGTGTGTGTGTCCTTGTGTGCCCCCTGTGTGTATGCGGGTTTCCTTGTGTGCCCCCTGTTTGTATGTGTGTGTACCTATGTGTGTGTTCTTGTGTGCCTTCATGTGTGTATGTGTGTGTCCCTGTGCCTGTGTCCTTGTGTGCTCCCCTCTACGTATGTGTTTGCCATGTGTGCCCCCTGTGTGTGTGTCCTTGTGTGACCATGCATGTCCCCTGTGTGTATGTGTGTGTCCTTGTGTGACCATGCATGTCCCCTGTGTGTATGTGTGTGTCCTTCTGTGACCACGCGTGCCCCCTGTGTGTATGTGTGTCTTTATGTGACCCCTTGTTTGTATGTGTGTATCCCTGTGTCTGTGTCCTTGTGTGCTCCCCTCTACGTATGTGTTTGTCCATGTGTGCCCCCTTTGTGTATGCGTGTGTCCTTGTGTGACCACGCGTGCCCCCTGTATGTATGTGTGTGTCCTTGTGTGACCATGCATGCCCCCTGTGTGTATGTGTGTGTCCTTGTGTGACCACGCGTGCTCCCTGTATGTATGTTTGTGTCCTTGTGTGACCACGCATGCTCCCTGTGTGTATGTGTTTCCTTGCGTGACCCCTGTGTTAATGTGTGTCCTTGTGTGACCCTTGTTTTTATGTGCGTGTCCCTGTGTCTGTGTCCTTATGTGCTCCCCTCTATGTATGTGTTTGTCCTTGTGTGCCCCTTGTGTGTATGACTGTGTCCTTGTCTGACCACGCATGCCCCCTGTGTGTATGTGTGTGTCCTTGTGTGACCACACTACATAGTTGAATGTCGTGATCGGGCTCGTTGTGACTAGACCGTGAGACTGTGACACTCTAGTTAAAAAAAACTGTCATGTCTGAAGAGGATGGCTTTGCTTATGATGTAAGTATACTTTAAGCTGCCAAATTTGGTATTTTCAGGATTTATTTTTAAACAAAAGGCTATCCTTATGTTACATAATTCTGTACATAGTGCAGAATTATGTAACATGTTGGAAAATGTTTACTGTCCCTTTTCATATAGGCATTCTACTTATTCCGTTTATGCAGTGAAACCTATAATTAAGATTGTTTATTTTTTTTTGAGCGAATGTCAATATCAACTGTTTGTGACTATCCGTTATTGTATATCTCTGTATGCACAAAACTTCTCTTTGTTATTATTGAAATTCTAATCAAAATCATTATAACAAAACAAAGTATGAGCATAGGTATTCAATAAAACAAGAAGGGCACTTTTGCTTATATTGTATACCCATGCTTATATGGATATGTCAGCGGAGTTTGTAACCTTGCTTTGTCCCTAGCTGGCCTCAGTAGAGGTGAAAAGATAACATACTATAAAACAAACTCAATTTTTCTAACAAAATATGGCAAATTGAATTTTCTTAAAAGAAAGTCAAAATAAAACTTACATGATTCAGATAGAGTATGAAATTTTAAGCAACTTTCCAATTTACCTCTGTTATCTAATTTACTTTGTTCTCTATGTATCCTTTGCTCAAAAGCATACCTAGGTAGGTTCAGGTGCATTAATGCACCACTAGGAGCAAGCTGCTGATTGGTGGCTGCACATATATGCCTCTTGTCATTGCCTCACCCGATGGGTTCAACTAGCTCCCAGAAGGGAATTGCTCCTCCTTCAACAAATTGGAAAGTTGTTTAAATTTAATCATGAAAGAAAAAAATTGTGTTACATGTCCCTTTAAGTTATGCGTTTGGATTGTAACCTCCAAATAAGGCTGAAGGCAAATGATAATAAGAGTCTAGACTAGAGAAACAATTACAACAGCAAGTGTTAATGTATCCATAAACTATTAAAACTTGGTTAGTATATTACTTCAAAGTAATACCACACAAAAGTCTTGCAATTCTGTCCCTTTAAGAGTTATTGCCAGTATATAGAAAAATATATATTCCTTTTAATTTGTAATACAATTGTATGTAAAGTATTCACAGTTGTCATTGTGTGTTGTTTATAAATCCTTTACTGAACACACCAGTTTTGTGCATTCATAAACTGCCTCCTGAACTGTAGATTTCAAAGAAGAAACCATGCACTATACTACAAAAATAACTAGCAGATCCAAACCATTGCATATATTACCCTACCTAAAAAAGTCTAGCTTGAATAATCTTTATGATATGAATAGGTTGCCAAGGAAATATCAGCTAATATTTACTGAGTTTTCTGTAATTCTCGGTTAAAAAGTATGGCTGCTTAATATTGATATAAAGTGCTGGTAAATCCTAGCGTTTCAAAACTCTAGGACTTACCAGCAATAAAAATAAATGCAACCTCAAGTCATCAGTTTAAAAAAAAGTATGTTAAAAGTACCACGGCAACGCTCACTTTTTTCATTGAGGTGACGTTACCACCTCTTAGCCAATAGCAGTGCTAGCCATGACAATTTGGTGGCCATTAACCCAAACAGCAGCCACATAAAAATATGCATAACAAAATACATGAAAGAGATATTACAATAAAGTATTTCACTTATATTTATACATAATGAATGTAAAATAAAGGGTTATGGTATAAAACAAGGTAATGGACTGGATAAGTCTCAGAGCCGGAGGTGTATGTTTATGTGTGTGTATTTGTATGTATGTATATATGTACGTATTTATATTGTGTATATATGTGAATGTATATAGATATATGTGTGTGTGTGTATGTATGTGAGCAGTGTTTTTAACTTAGATTTCAAAAAGCAAAACCATAGTATAAAAGTTAGGACATTTTTTTGTCAGGGAGCCCCCAAACAAGTTTATTCTGTGAGGGATTTTGAGCACCCACACTATTTGACATTCAGATGTTAGTGCACCCCGGACTTTCACTTGAGTGTAAAAATATTACTCTCAACTTGTAATTAGTGCAAAAATAGAAACTATATTGATTTAACTCTATTGATGTTAGCACGTGTTTTTTTGTGCTCCACTTGTAATTTATCTCTATATTAGATGGGTTTTCTCTATAGGTTTTCAGAACACAATATTGTATGGAAAGCAAGAAAGAAAGAAGCTAGTTTCTAGTCAGCAAAATGTGTTAAATATGTTTTATAATATAATAAAATAGGTTTTATAATTTATTTTCCTAAAAACAATAAAAATTGGTCTTTAAATGATAAATGATTCATTTAAAGGCAACAAGAGCGAACATGAAGAAGGAAGAGAATATTTGAAAGCATTAGCTATCTGTGAGGTTACAGAAGAAAATATTGTTCCCTGAGTTCAAGGAAATATTTTTTTTTAGCTTTTTTCTTAATTACTTTATAAACTCTATAGTCTGATATAATTTGGGTAGCAATTATTTTATTTAACTTGCTTACATGCTGATTCAGATAATCCTTCAATACTTTAAAACACTAAAAAACAATTTAAAAGTTTGAATCCTAAAAAAAAAAACAATACATAAAATAATTTATCACTTCTATTATTTGCATAAAAAGGGTCTAATTGATATTTTGTATCTGTTTCAAGAGTTATTTGTGGGTGATTTTGAGACAAGTACAGTGAAATGACAATTGTCTTCAAAGCATTTTGTTATCATTATATTATTATATATTATATTTGTATTTCATAAATACATTTTTTTAAGAAAATGAAAACTCCAGTTCATTGTAATTGTTGGCATTAGTTTTGTATTACTTGATAAAACAAATCAATATAACACCACAGGGAGTGTTTTCTAAGCAAAATAAATACAGTTTCCCATATCCATTTCAAATGATTTGCAAGTGCCTTTGAGGGGTTTTAAAGTTAAGGTTATCCTAACTTGCTTGAAGTCCATTACCATTTGGTTTTCAAGTGGCTTTGTGCGACCTAAACTTCACCAAAACTTTGAACTGACAATTTTTTTGGAGATTTTACATTTTTGTACTTTTTTGTTCCAACAACTTGACTTTTTAAAGTCCAGTTTAATGGCCATGTCATGGCTATTTGCAAGCCTTTATTTAAATGTTACATGTTGTACATTCTAAGTTTAGATAACAAAAATGATTGTTTTGTGATTTCCTTAAAATATTTTTAAATATTGCTCTGATCGCATTTTAAAACTTTACATTAGTAAACACCTAACATAAAAAGAATTTATATTATACTTACAAATAAATGTTCAGACATTTCAAAAATGTAAAATATAAATTTAGCAAATTATAATAAAAATGTTGATTTCATATGTTATGGACTGATATTATTGATGGAAAAAATGCATTAAAACATTTTAGGCAGTCACCATAAATAATGAATCAATAAGCTGCTACGTTTTACTTTCTAATTGACTGCTAATATTTGGCTTCATTATAGGAAATCTTCCTTTAAAAACCCGAGGAAATTGGTTGTTTACAATTGGTTGAGTACAAGGAAAGCAGTTTCCTGGCATTTTTGTAATTTAGTTGGCTTAGTTAATTCACTCATTTGCACTTATATTGAATTGAAACGCCATATAAAAAGAAGCCAAAAAACGACTGAGTTAAATAAAAAAATGATCAAATGGCAAATTCTAATGGGTTGAAATTAAAGTTTATATTAGTAAAAATCAAATTAAAAAATCCACTAAATAAGTTTACTCCAATATTAAATTAAGCTTGTGTTTATTTACCTTTTCATTCCATTTAATTCACGTATTTATATAGAAATATTACTGAATAATTAACACTAAAATAAATATCAGGAATTAGATTGGAAGCAGAGGGGATTTCCAAATGAAAAAAATGTCATTAATACTTGATTACTTGTCTAAGATGTTAACCCAGATGGCCTAAGTACTCTGTGTAACTTGATACTTCTAAAACACATGCATTCTCAGAGGATAACATTACTTTACTTTAAATTTTTAATAACATTTTACCAGTAAACTCATCCAATCTCCAATGATATGTTAAGATCACAGTGAATACTTAGCTGCACAATAAGACTACCAACAATGGGGGGAAAAAAGAACAAAAAAAAGGAAGAAATCAATTTCTTTTTTTTTTAACTCACCCAAAATAAAAAGTTGAAGACAAACATAGAGTATTTCAAACACTTGCTCACTCCTGCCATTTTGCCAGATGAATCAAATGGTTTGTGACCGTGAGTCGTCTTTATGAGTAGTGCTGCAGGTCTGGTTAAAACCTACACTGATGACAAACTTGTACTACAGTGAAAAAGGAGAAATGCAAATAATTCAGTTTATTAAATATTAACCATGGTATTCAAAGTATGTCAACTGGTAACGTCTCTGACTGTATCAAACAGCCTACTCACTAATAAAAGATAATACATTAGGTTTCACATATTTTGCTGATAACATGGACATACATCAATTAAATAAAAAACAAAGAACTCAATGCTGATAGACCTGCAGAATTATAACACATTTTCTGTACCCTATTAGCCAAACTAGATTCCTTTATTAATCATAATGCATTTATAAACAGATGTTAATTACTTACAATTAACATATAATTAAACTTTACAAGTAAGATAAGATAAAATAATTTTAAAATGTAATAATTATAGTAATAATATATATCTTGCTTTTTTCCAGGTCAACCTCAGTGTTTTTTTTACATGCATTTCATTTACACAGGGGAGTCAAAAATTAGAGATATTATTCTTTAAAGGATTGTGTCTTGTGTTTTTGTATAGCTATGTCAATGGAAAAGGGGGATATCTGTTGGGAGGAGCAGCAAGTGGTTTGCACAATCACAGCTGTGGGTGTCATAGGTATCAATTGAGAATGTTGTAAGCCCTGTAGCCTGTGCTAAATCTGGACCTAGGGAGAATGGTTCTTAAAGGACCACTAAACACAGTAAAATTGTATAATCAGTAAACACATAACAAAAAGACAATGCAAAAATCACTTAGTTTGAACTTAAAGTAAGTAGCAGATTTCTTTCTAATAAATTTTAAAGTTAGTTCTAGTTTGCCTCCCACTGCATCATGTGACAGCCGTCAGCCAATTACAAAATGCATATACTTATATCATGTGAATCTTGCACATGCTCAGTAGTAACTGGTGCCACAGAAAGTGTGCATATAAAAAGATTGCGCACATTAGGAAATGGAAGTGAATTGGAAAGTTTTTTTTTTAAATTGTGTGCTCTATCTTAATCATAAAAGTTTAATTTTGACTTGAGTGAAAAGGTAATGAGAGGATAAAGAGCAAATCAGAAGAATATTGTGAAAGCGGAAATATGAGTTTCATTTATGTTCCTGTTATCCCATTAGATGTAAGAATGGATGATGGCAATTAGAAGAGAATCAGATGAAAGAATAATAAATAGTGAAGAATAGTAACTAGTGGGAGGGTTGCAGGGAGGATGGAAAACCAGAGTGTTTCATTTATAGAAAGGGAAACAGATTCCTTCTTTACTCAAAAGTGTCAATCAGATATCTCATTTGCTCAATAAGCTACTATACTCTTAATTCTAGATGTTATACCTCTGTTTAGAATGCTTTGCTAAAAGAAAGAAAAAATAAATTTATTTTCTAAAAACGTCAACTGAATTTTCGGAAACAACATTGCCAGGGGTAAAATTCCATATCCTTTGTATTCTTACTATAAAGAACCCCTTTATGCTGCGGTAGGTAAAATCTTGATTCCTTGGCTGTCAGTGGATGATCGGGGATGAACAGGACATATGATAATTGCTTTTGCTTTTATGGGTACATACAGTATTTCACAAAAGTGAGTACACCCCTAACATTTTTATAAATATTTTATTATATCTTTTCGTGTGACAACACTGAAGGAATTACACTTTGCTACAATGTAAAGTAGGGAGTGTACAGCCTGTATAACAGTGTAAATTTGCTGTCCCCTCAAAATAACTCAACATACAGCCATTAATGTCTAAACCATTGGCAACAAAAGTGAGTACACCCCTAAGTGGAAATGTCAATATTGGGCCCAATTAGCCATTTCCCTCCCCGTTTCAAGTGACTCATTAGTGTTACAAGGTCTCAGGTGTGAATGGGGAGCAGGTGTGTTAAATTTAGTGTTATCAATCTCACACTCTCTCATACTAGTCACTGGAAGTTCAACATGGCACCTCATGGCAAAGAACTCTCTGAGGATCTGAAAAAAGAATGGTTGCTCTACATAAAGATGGCCTAGGTTAAAAGAATATTGCCAAGACCCTGAAACTGAGCTGCAGCATGGTGGGCAAGACCATACAGCGGTTTCACAGGACAGGTTCCACTCAGAACAGACCTCGCCATGGTCGACCAAAGATGTTGAGCGCACATGCTCAGCAGCATATCCAAAGGTTGTCTTTGGGAAATAGATGTATGAGTGCTGCTAGCATTGCTGCAGAGGTTGAACGGGTGGGGGGTCAGCCTGCCAGTACTCAGACCATACGTCGCACACTGCATCAAATTGGTCTGCATAGCTGTCATCCCAGAAGGAAGCCTCATCTAAAGATTATGCACAAGAAAGTCCGCAAACAGTTTGCTGAAAACAAGAAGACTAAGGACATGGATTACTGGAATCATGTCCTCTGGTCCGATGAGACCAAGATAAACTTATTTGGTTCAGATGGTGTCAAGCATGTGTGGCGGCAACCAGGTGAGGAGTACAAAGGCAAGTGTCTCTTGCCTACAGTCAAACATGGTGGTGGGAGTGTCATGGTTATGGCCTGCATGAGTGCTGCCAGCAATGGGGAGCTACAGTTCATTGAGGGAACCATGAATTCCAACATGTACTGTGACATACTGAAGAAGAGCATGATCCCCTCTCTTTGGAGACTGGGCTGCAGGGCAGTATTCCAACATGATAACGGCCCCAAACACACCTCCAAGACGACCACTGCCTTGCTAAACCGTTTTGTTGCCAACGGTTTAGACATTAATGGCTGTGTAAATAAAAAGAGAGAAGCGCTCAACCTGGGAACGAACAATAGCATAATAGCTTGTTCTATGGCTAGTTACCACCCTAGAAGCAGCCTCTATTTGCTCAATATGTGCCATTCACAGAGAAGAACTTTCCTGTAGCATATCAGTCTGAGTCTGACTTAACAGTGCAGTCCAGCCCCGAAATACCAGGCAATCCCTCTCTGAACGAGAGAAACAGCAAAACCCCAGACGTACGTTTCGGCCTATTGTGGGCCTCGTCAGTGAGGTGCAGCCATATCCCTCTAGGCACACTGAGCAACGGGTCCACGTCTGGATTCCCGCATCACACTTAGGGAGACTTCCCCAAGTGTCATAATTTGCATAAATAAAAAGAGAGAAGCACTCAACCTGGGAACGAACAATAGCATAATAGCTTGTTCTATGGCTAGTTACCACCCTAGAAGCAGCCTCTTTTTGCTCAATATGTGTCTTTCACAGAGAAGAACTTTCCTGTAGCATATCAGTCTGAGCCTGACTTAACAGTGCAGTCCAGCCCCGAAATACCAGACAATCCCTCTCTGAATGAGAGAAACAGCAAAACCCCAGACGTACGTTTCGGCCTATTGTGGGCCTCGTCAGTGAGGTGCAGCCATATCCCTCTAGGCACACTGAGCAATGGGTCCACGTCTGGATTCCCACATCACACTTAGGGAGATTTCTCCAAGTGTCATAATTTGCATAAATAAAAAGAGAGAAGCGCTCAACCTGGGAATGAACAATAGCATAATAGCTTGTTCTATGGCTAGTTACCACCCTAGAAGCAGCCTCTTTTTGCTCAATATGTGCCTTTCACAGAGAAGAACTTTCCTGTAGCATATCAGTCTGAGCCTGACTTAACAGTGCAGTCCAGCCCCGAAATACCAGGCAATCCCTCTCTGAACGAGAGAAACAGCAAAACCCCAGATGTACGTTTCGGCCTATTGTGGGCCTCGTCAGTGAGGTGCAGCCATATCCCTCTAGGCACACTGAGCAACGGGTCCACATCTGGATTCCCGCATCACACTTAGGGAGACTTCCCCAAGTGTCATAATTTGCATAAATAAAAAGAGAGAACCGCTCAACCTGGGAACGAACAATAGCATAATAGCTTGTTCTATGGCTAGTTACCACCCTAGAAGCAGCCTCTTTTTGCACAATATGTGCCTTTCACAGAGAAGAACTTTCCTGTAGCATATCAGCCTGAGCCTGACTTAACAATGCAGTCCAGCCCCGAAATACCAGGCAATCCCTCTCTGAACGAGAGAAACAGCAAAACCCCAGACGTACGTTTCGGCCTATGAGGTGCAGCCATAGCCCTCTAGGCACACTGAGCAATGGGTCCACGTCTGGATTCCCGCATCACACTTAGGGAGACTTCCCCAAGTGTCATAATTTGCATAAATAAAAAGAGAGAAGCGCTCAACCTGGGAACGAACAATAGCATAATAGCTTGTTCTATGGCTAGATACCACCCTAGAAGCAGCCTCTTTTTGCTCAATATGTGCCTTTCACAGAGAAGAACATTCCTGTAGCATATCAGTCTGAGCCTGAGAGATGAAAGACACGAGAGTGCAGCGTTCCTGGCAGCGTCTGCAGACTCGGCAAGACAACCGGAAGTGACGCCGGTTTCAGTGTAGTCTTTCCATAGGGAGCCAACGGAGTGCCGTAGCAGTGGCGAAACCAAGCCACTATGTAGGTGCAGGAAAAAGAAGAAATGCAGGCACTGCTGAGGATATCTTAAAACGGTAAATCTTTATTGGAGTAGCAATTAAAAAGTGAACAGCTACAACCGCTGTAAAGATAGCAGGAAAAGGTACAAAACCGGCAAAAGGCAAGGCTGGGGAGAAAAATAGACACAGAAAAATGTCTGACTAGTTTCGAGTACAGGCTGTACTCTTATTCATAGACATGTCTATGAATAAGAGTACAGCCTGTACTCGAAACTAGTCAGACATTTTTCTGTGTCTATTTTTCTCCCCAGCCTTGCCTTTTGCCGGTTTTGTACCTTTTCCTGCTATCTTGACAGCGGTTGTAGCTGTTCACTTTTTAATTGCTACTCCAATAAAGATTTACCGTTTTAAGATATCCTCAGCAGTGCCTGCATTTCTTCTTTTTCCTGCAGTCTGAGCCTGACTTAACAGTGCAGTCCAGCCCCGAAATACCAGGCAATCCCTCTCTGAACGAGAGAAACAGCAAAACCCCAGACGTACGTTTCGGCCTATTGTGGGCCTCATCAGTGAGGTGCAGCCATATCCCTCTAGGCACACTGAGCAACGGGTCCACGTCTGGATTCCCACTGGGTTTTGCTGTTTCTCTCATTCAGAGAGGGATTGCCTGGTATTTCGGTGCTGGACTGTACTGTGAAGTCAGGATCAGACTGATATGCTACAGGAAAGTTCTTCTCTGTGAAAGGCACAAATTGAGCAAAAAGAGGCTGCTTCTAGGGTGGTAACTAGCCATGGAACAAGCTATTATGCTATTGTTCGTTCCCAGGTTGAGCGCTTCTCTCTTTTTTTATTTATATTAATGGCTGTGTGTTGACTAATTTTGAGGGGACAGCAAATTTAGACTGTTATACAGGCTGTACACTCACTACTTTACATTGTACAAAAGTGTAATTTCTTCAGTGTTGTCACATGAAAAGATGTAATAAAATATTTACAAAAATGTGAGGGGTGTACTCACTTTTGTGAGATACTGTATTTGTATAATGTAATCAAATCCCCTCATAGATGCCTCTTTTCCAGAGTAAATAATTGGAACCTTTCTAGTCTTTAATTATAATGTAGATCTTCCATTCCCGTCCGCTCCTCTGCACTTTTTTTTACATTTTTATAATGTCCTTCTTGAAAACTAGTGGTATGATATAACAGGCAATGGATATGTGGATATGGGGACAAAGAAGGGCAAATAAACATAAACAAAGGGAACATAAGTGAAATAAAAAAACAGACATTAAACAGGTGTAAATATTTGTTGTATGGAGAAAGATTAGTCTGCTCCATTAACTTGTAGCTGGAATGTGTTAGCATCTGCATTGCTAGTATAGAGAAGTCTTAGTTTGTACATCACTGTATATGTCTTGAATAATAAACTTCTTTAACCCCTCAGCTAAGGAACAGGAAACACAGGATATTTTTTCTCTTATTTCATGTTCCCACTCCAACTCCATTATGTTTTTAAACAGTATCGGTAAATATACTTAACTATCTCCTGGTGACAAAAAACAGAGGTAAGTGCTCATCACCATCACACCTTCTTGCCATCTTTGCTGATTTTGACATCATAAAACAAGACATCTTACTTAACCACTTGCAGGATGTTTGGGGTTTGAATAGTACAGTTCCAAGATGAGTTGCATCATTCTTGTGTGACATATCGTATTATCCAGAAAACCTTTCTCTGTATCTGATTCCTTGGCATGTGGTGTCCTGTCGGGCTCCATCTTTTCTCTTATGTTATTTGCTGTGTATGTGCTGGGAAATATCATAGGTCCACATGGTCTACACTATCACTGTTATGCAATGTACTGTGATTGAAGAAGTCTGATAACAATTAAGATGCAATTCCAAAACTGCAAACCTCAGAAGAAGTAAAAAACCTTAGTGCAATGCTTTACAATTAACATTCCCTAAATCATCAGGTGTCAGTCAGAGCCTCATTCTCTCATCTATAGAATAAAGCATTGATCAATTACCTGATTCCTACAGGGATTTAACCTCATTTATGTTTTGGTGAACATTTGTACTATTGCAATGCACTTTATAATGGCATCCGTAAAAAGCTACTCCATCACTCATTTAGTTACTACTAAATACTACATCAAGGCTTCTAACTGGCCAATAAAAATCTTGCCACATGACAATAAGATCCTTCATTCTCTATCTTGGTTGATTATACAAAGGTGAATAATATTCAAGAATGGCCTGGCACCATGCAAAGCACTATATGACCATGGATCCATTTACCTAAAAGAGCTTTTGGCACCCTATATCATAAAATACAAAAACTCTAGAAATAAAGATATTGTTGCTCCCTGATAAATTAAACCAAACTCAGCTAACCTCTAAATTACAAATTTCCCAAAAAAGTATTTGTAATATAAACAACAGTTTTTATATAGCCATAGGAGGTAGCACAAAAAAATGCAGGTTTGTAAAATAATATCAAACAGATTATATGTTGAATGTTATGTATTAATTTATTACAGGATATTTAAAAACGAACAATATAAAATATACTAAAAATATTATGCTAAAAATAGAAGATACCGGTATCTGTTTAAAAAGGTTCCTTAAAAATGACTGATAAAACACATATCATACATCATTCACTCTATCTAAATGAATAATAACATGGAGCTCTATATAGACGGATATAGTTTAATTCCACGACAAGGTAACATTAGTAAATATTTGCAACAATATCTCTTAAATATTTACTGTGGGATTGACAGCCAGATTTAATTATTAATAACAATGTCTCTTAAACAATGATAATTGACAAGTGTCCCAGATCTATGTTTGGTGATCTGTGATTAACTATCCTTTATATTTGTAAGGCGTTTCTTGTCTGAGGTTATTTTTTGGCAGCACTTATTCTGTTGTTCAATAGTACCAAATACAGTTTGTAACAATGTCTCTTAAACCACTATTAGTACTTACAGTTAGGAATACCTTCGATGCGGTTCTGTGTTTGTAGTATCATCCGTTACTCCTTCAAAGAAATTGTCACAATGTCATGTGACCTAAGGTTGACTAATCACAGAGATAATAGCTCTCCTGTGTGATGAGAAATGAGCAGTCCAGGTTCCTTTGAGCGCTCAGAGGATCCACTTTCAAAAATGCGGCAATATTTCTCCTGTTGGTGATGCGGGCAAGTTTTAATATGTATCACCCTCTTTTTTGCAATCCTTATCAGCTGTGTCAGTCACTCTTTAGCCATATATGAGGGATGAAGCAAGAAAGTTTTCTTCACTGGTCAGATTCAGCAATCTACGCGTTTCGGCTGTAAAGCCTTTATCATGACAAAAAGATCCTTCATTCTCTATCTTGGTTGTTTATACAAAGGTAAAAAATATTTAAGAATGGCCTGGCACCATGAAAAGCACTGTATGACCATGGATCCATTCACCTAAAAGAGCTTTTGGCACCCTATATCATAACCTACATTCTATGATCAACAAGTGCCAAAAGTTCACCAAAAATGTGGGCTTTAGACCATGCTGCATCACTGTGGAACTCTCTCCCCTGCACAATGAAAGTGGTTATTTTCTGCAACGCTTGTTAGGAAGCAGCTGTCTTGAGGTGATGGTGTTAAATCATTCAATGAGGATTGACAAGCCCTGCTCTCTTGTGATTGGTTGTGCAAGGGGAGGGGGCATGCATGTAAGAGCCCCCTGAACTCATGGGGTAGGTTGTGCAAGAGCACATCTGTAAGAGCTTTTGCTCATGTAATGTCACCACAATGCCTACAGAGTCAGACAGGTTCCCGGCAGCAAACCTTGTCCACCCAGCAATTTATAAATTGGTCACATCCTTCTTTTCCATAAAAAAATGGCAATCTAATAATAAAAAAAAAATTTCAACAAGAAGATACATCACTTTTTTGCAAAGGAACAAATATGATACATTTATCTGTATATATAATGTATATGAATTATAAATAAATTATATACCTAAAAAGAGAAGAAGAAAATGTGTTTTCCACCATATTGTATTAATTAACCTATAGTATTCTTAGGAAATAGTAGTATATACAGGACTGTACTAAAGGTCAAGTTCATTTTCACCTTTTAATCAAGTTTGTGCTACATCATCTCCATGAATGTAATCCTCCTCTCTGTACTGTTGCCTAATATATTGCACTTTATAAACAATAATAATAATAATAATAATAAATGTATGAACCACAGTGTTAGGATTTATCAAAGAGTTAATATAGCTTGGACATTTGAGGAAAAATTGAAGTGTTAAGTGTGATCTCCTTTGTATTAAATATCAGGTATAAGAATGAATTGCACATTGTTTTAATTACTGACTGACTATAAGATCATGAACCAATATGGCGTAGGGAGTGTGAGAGAGAAGAGGAAAAAGGTCTCATAATATGCATGAGTGAATTAGCAGCCTGAAGCCCAAAGTGAAAATTATTCTGATTACCTTACAAAGCTGTTCCTGGTTTGTAGGAGGGTTTGAATATTCGGTAGCCAGAAGGGAAAGGGGAGCATAAGTAACCCGCAAAGCTAATTCTAAAGTGCAAGAGTGATTGAGTAGTTTGAAACATAAAAGGAAAAAAAAGTTCCTGCACGTAGCTAGTGAGCATCAGCAATATCACATGCAAGGTCACAAGCACATAATAGTTATGCAGGTATGTAGTGATTGAATATCAAAAAGCGCCTGACTAGAGGCTATGAGAAGTGGGTTAATTCTTTAGGGTGTGTACTCCTATCAGGTGCGTATGTTAATACAAACCAATATTGTTTAAAATATGAGTAGTCTTGAAAAAGGCCTAATTGAGAGGCCGAAACGCGTTGACAGAATTTGGTGAGCATTATTTCATTATTTATTTCATTATTGTAACAATATTGCACTATGTTGTTTTATTGTTTTTAGGTTTTATGAAGATAAAGTCTCTTACTACAGATAAACTACCCAAAATAACACTGCAAAAAGCATTTGTCAGAAAGGAAAGGAGGATTTGAAATCATCACCAGCAACACCACATCCACTTTTGAAACACTAAATAACTATTGGATAAAGGATTTGAACCTTATATATTTTTATTTATACACACCTTTTTTCTAATAGATTCTCCACTATCACCAATTTTGGATTACAGAATATTTTAATTTTTAATTTTTAATTTTTTAATTTTTATTTTTGATCCACATATTTTTGATTTTTAAGTCACATACACAATTTTTATACACCGATTTTTTCACTTATTTCATTTTTTCCACATTTTTTCACTGAGGAGGACACATCATTTAAGACATTTTTTATTAAGGAGGACATATTATTTAAGGGACTAAAGACAAATCAATTGATCATCTAACTGGTGCAATACACCTGCACCACTTTTCAAGGATTTTTAAGACAATGAACATCTTTTAAGGGATTTAATTATCAACACATTATTTTAAGGTCATTATAAAGTAATTTTATACTAATTCTTGTTTTAATATTATATATTTGCTATTTACTGTTACCCATATTTTTAACTAATTGCCAACACCAACAATTGTTATTCATTGTTTAATTTTGTACAATATTTGTAATATGTACATGGATCCATGTTTTTAACCAGTTTTGATTGTATGTAGATAATAAACTTGTTAACTTGTTACCCAAAAAAATTGTTAAAATTGTTAGACTACCCATATTTTAAACAATATTGGTTTGTATTAACATACGCACCTGATAGGAGTATACACCCTAAAGAATTAACCCACTTCTCATAGCCTCTAGTCAGGCGCTTTTTGATATTCAATCACTACATATTCAATTCCAGGGGTAGCTAGGTACCCCATTATCATAAAGCATATTGAGATATTTTGAGCGCTGTAAGATATCATCTCATAAATTAGTTATGCAGGTATGGACTGGCAATTATATAAAAACAATTATATGTGTATAATAAAATAGTGAGATAGAGACTCATTCAGTGTCAGTTTAATAAAGAATAAAAACATTGTGAGATTTTTCTTAATGCACATAGTCACAGGGGCATATACACTTGTGATATAAATTATTTGTAGAAAAAAGAAAGCATATGCAAACAATAGAATAGTATTGATAGTTTTCTTTTTAAAATATAAAAGGCACACTTGCAAAGTAAATAAAGCAACTATTGTTCTACGTTTCCCAGCTGGTGCAACATCTAAGGTGTGTCTGTGTTCCATACAATACAAGGAATGCCCCTTTATTGAATATTACCTGACCATGTGGCCATGATTAGACAACACTGTCTTTTGTACTCCTACTGTGACTAGATCACACAGGTTTTAAACTAGAATATCAATACTATGAGTCTGTACATTGCTTAAAGGGACATGAAACCCCCCAAAAATTATTTAATGATTCAGATAGAGAATACAATTTTAAACAACATTCCAATTTATTTCTATTATCTAAATTGCTTCAATCTGTAGGTATTCTTTGTTGAAGCAATAGCAATGCACATGTGTGAGCCAATAAAAAGAGGCATTTATGTACAGCTACCAATCAGCAGCTCCTGAGCCTATTTATTATATGCTTTTCAACAAAGTATATACAGAGAAGGAAGCAAATAAGATAATAGAAGTAAATTAGAAAATGTTTAAAATGGCATGCTCTTTAAGAATCATGAAACAAAACATTTAGGGTTCCTGTTGATTACACACCTGTTCTAATTACATTCACGTAGCAATATAATAATTTTAACAAGATTTTAAAAGGTGGTGTGTGAGTTTACTTCACGACATTCCACCTCAATAAAGGTTGAGACATAAGAGTATGTTTATGCTTATTAAAAAAGGGTGAATCAGCAAGATCCATTGCGTATGCATATGGTAGCATATTTTAAACCAACATTTAAAAGCTTTTACATTTGCATGAAAACACTGATAGCTCTGTAAGATACAAAATAGGGACTGGGACTATTCAATGAAGCATATGTCCTCTAATATAGTAATCTAATTGTATACACCAATAATAATGTTGCTAATTAGAATATAACTCATTATTTAGATTCACTGTGGGTTCTTTAATTTTAATGTTCCATCACCTGACTTACTCATCACCAATTTCTCTTCTATGTGTAATTACCTATAATAAGACAATAAAAACTTTGCTACATTATGTTTACAAAAGTTTAAACACCTTCATATTGTGAAAAAAAACCTTATTAGATAATTTTTTGGCAGTTATCTTGATTTACTATCATCTCACAGTAGTTTATTCATTATTATCTATTATCTGATATTAATTTAAGGAGCCTGAGTAATAAAATGAATGCCCCTGTTTAACTTATCAAATCCAATCAAAAGACTTTATATTTTGTGGGGTTCTGTAAGAAAATAGCTCAGGCACAATGTCCTGTGAATGGCGGAGCAGTGGAAAAGAAAAATACTTCTTATGGCAGCCTTATCTGAGGTTTAAATATTGGTGAATTATATGATAAATTGTGTAAAACTACAACTGCAATTTCAAAAATATTCATTTCTGTTCCACTATTTATAGCAAATCTCGTACAGTATATTAAAGGGATACTAAACTCAATTTTTTTATTTCATGATTCAGATAGAGCATGCAATTTTAAGCAACTTTCTAATTTACTCCTATTATAAATTTTTCTTTGTTTTCTTGCTATCTTTATTTGAAAATGAAGAAAATGTGATGATAGGAGTAAATTAGAAAGTTGCTTAAAATTGCACGCTCTATCTGAATCCTGAAATAAAAAAAATTGGGTTCAGTTTCCCTTTAATTTAAGCTTTTTTTATGTTATCTCTTTAAAAATTAAATTAAAAACTAAAACGTGTCCCTGGAGAAAAAAATATACATTTTATTGAATAAAAATTCCAAAAAGAAATTACACACAATACTATATTAAGGGCTAGATTACAATTGAAGCAAAACATATTAGCATTACTGAGCATTAAAGAGACAGTCTACACCTTTGTCATCTTAAAGTCTTACCTTAGATTAAGATGCAAATATCTCCTGCACCTCTTTCTATATCATGCAGCAGGAATGGTAAATATATTTATTTTAGAATGAATATTGTTTCTGGCCAGTTTGAAATGGTTGCCAAGCTCTACCCCCGATGACATCACGATCTGGGCTGCATCTTTGCACTCTGCTGAATAGAATTGACAGTCTATTGAATCCAACTAGTGAGCCTTTAGTGATTGGAAGCAATATGCAGCATAGATTATGATGTCATCAGTCAGTGGAGCTTGGCAGCCATTTCACATAGAACTTATATTTTGCTCTCAGATTACAAAGTTATTTTTTACCGCTGCATGAGCAGATGCACTAAATCCCACGCATAGACTTCACTCAGGGCAGCCAGCTAAATTCAAAATATAGCTTGAGCACTAAGTCTATAGTGGAGTTTTTTTGTCGAGTTCTGTGCTATACTATTAATGATAATGATATTCTTTAGGTCCTAAATCGCACTTTATTTTAGAACGATATTTTAGATTGCATTCAAGTGCAATACCTAACTCCCCTCTGGTAATACATGAGCAATGAGCACGCTATTAGAACTTCTTGCACTATCCATTAAAAGTATAGGGCGGCGGAGAAAGTTTTGTTGAATTCTCTTGTAATGCCAGATTGTCCATTACTGATTGCGCAGCCGCTCCATTTGTAATCCAGTCCTAAGTGTGTAAAGAAGTGTGTGTTCATACATTACACTATCATAGCGTTCCATCATATGCAATTAAATATTGGTATCAGATTATGTTCAATAATAATAACATTTAACATAAAGAGGATTAATAAAAGAGAGTGGTCTAATGGTCAGATACAGGATATCATTATTGCATAATGATATTAATCAGTGTTTTAAGTGGTTGCCTTGTCTGAGACATCTGAGTTTTCTACTGTGAAATGTATCTACTGAATGGTACATTCCAGTCTTGTTAAAAGGCCTGTTTTATGTATTTGTTACATCCACTAAGTCAATGAAAATTCATTCTATACCATGAAAGAAGCTGTATATTAATATAAAGGTATATTATAGTTCAATAGTAGAAAAGCATTTTGCAATTGCAGTGCTGCACATCTTTACAGGATAAAATACATAGTTAAAGTCCCCTTCTGAACTAGCCTATGAGCTACTTAGGTGCAGCATTTGTGTGTAGCTGCAAATGCCTGGCCATGTCAAACTCCAGTGGGGAAATTCATTGCTGCTCTGGAGCAGACCTTAGCTACATGTTAATGAATTATTTGTATATATTGTGCAAGGATGTTTCCCAGACCACCCCTAACAAGAATTTCTATATAGGAACTCAAAACATTGTCACTTAAAGGTATAATAAACTCTAAAATAAATAAATCTATCAAACATATAAAGATTTGAAATCAAAGTTTAATCACAAGACATCTCCATTACACAAAAAAATATTGTTAAAATTGTTTATTTTGACTTTGAAACTTACAAGAAGTGTGTATTTGTGCAATTCTTGTCTGTCCATAGGATAGACGCCCACTGGCTAATAGAGACAGCTCCCAAAATTCTATTGGTGACAGTAAAACACTCAGGGCCCCATCCGATATGCAGCGTCGCCCGCAAAAGCCGGCGACGCCGGTTTTTGCACAGGTTTGGTATCCTATATACAGCGCCGCATATAAATGCGGCACGTATATTTCACCCGTCGGACATAGTTTTTTCACCCAAGGCCTTACGTGGCGAAAATGGAGAAATCTTACTCCATTTTCACCTCGCCATAAAATGCAGCTGTAGCAGGCCTTGCACTGAGTATGGGAGCACCATAACTCCCTAAAATGCCTGCAAAAAAAAAAACAAACACCTGACGCATGCGCAATGTCTATCTACCTGTCAACCGCAATCCCCCACTGCAATACCTAATAAAGTGTATTAACCCCTAAACTGCCGCTCCCGGAGCCCACCGCCACCTACATTATATGTATTAACCCCTAAACCGCCGCTCCCGGACCCCGCTGCACCTAAATAAAGGGTTTAACCCCTAAACCGCCGCTCTCGGACCCCGCCGCCACCTACATTAAATGTATTAACCCCTAATCTGACCCCCCTACACTGCCGCCACCTACATTAAATATAGTAGCCTCTAATCTGACCCCCCTACAACGCCGCCACCTACATTAAATTTATAACCCCCTAAACCTAAGTCTAACCCTAACACCCACTAACTTAATTATTATTTAAAAAATCTAAATAATATTAACATTATTAACTAAATTATTCCTATTTAAAACTAAATACTTACCTATAAAATAAACCCTAAGATAGCTACAATATAATTAATATTTACATTGTAGCTATTTTAGGGTTTATATTTATTTTACAGGCAACTTTGTATTTATTTTAACTAGGTACAATAGCTATTAAATAGTTAATAACTATTTAATAGCTACCTAGTTAAAATAATTACAAAATTACCTGTAAAATAAATCCTAACCTAAGTTACAAATACACCTAACACTACACTATCAATAAATTAATTAAATAAACTACAATTATCTAAAATAAAATACAATTAAATAAACTAAACTATAGTACAAAAACAAACACTAAATTACAAAAAATAAAAAAATATTACAAGAAGTTTAAACTAATTACACCTAATCTAAACCCCCTAATAAAATAAAAAGCCCCCCAAAATAATAAAATTCCCTATCCTAAACTAAATTACAAATAGCCCTTAAAAGGACCTTTTGCAGGGCATTGCCCCAAAGTAATCAGCTCTTTTACCTATAAAAAGAAGAACAACCCCCCCCCAACATTACAACCCACACACCCCTACTCTTAAACCCACCCGATCCCCCCTTAAAAAAACCTAATACTACCCCATTGAAGATCACCCTACCTTGAGCCGTCTTCACCCAGTCGGGCCGAAGTCTTCATCCGATGGGCCAGAAGAGGACATCCAGACTGGCAGAAGTCTTCATCCTATCCGGGCAGAAGAGGACATCTGGACAGGCAGATGTCTTCATCCAAGCGGCATATTCTATCTTCATCCATCCGACGAGGAACGGCTCCATCTTGAAGACCTCCGGCACGGAACATCCTTCTAGGCCGACGAACTAACGACGAATGGATATTCCTTTAAATGATGTCATCCAAGATGGCGTCCCTCGAATTCCGATTGGCTGATAAGATTCTATCAGCCAATCGGAATTAAGGTAGGAAAAATCTGATTGGTTGATTTAATCAGGCAATCGGATTGAAGTTCAATCCTATTGGCTGATTGGATCAGCCAATAGAATTGACCTCGCATTAAGTGCCGTAAGTCACTGGCGACTCCAGAAATTTGTAGTTACGCTTATTTCTGGACATCGCTAGTTTTTCAGACTTACGGCACTTTAGCAACTGCCGGCGGGATATATGTAATACCCCGATGTGAAAGGTGAAACTACGGGCGGCGCGGGTTCCCTCGCTTGTGCCGAAAACTACGCCGTATATCGGATCGCGCCCTCAGTTACTAGGAACATCCTCCCCACGCAAAAAAATTATCAAAGAAAATAGATATATATATAAATTTGACTATGATTCTAACATGTATTTCACAAAAGTCCTAATGACGCAATTTTTTTGTTGCTCTTATCCATATGACAATTTGTACAAGAATGTATATTGATTTTTAGATGTGAAATGGCCACATATGACATATGACAAAATGTTTACACTTGATTGCACTCCAGGGTGTGTGAAATAGACACAGGATAGAAGTCCTGCTACTTTTATTGGAGTGGGATGTACAACCTCTGATTACTTGCAAAAATATCCCGTAAGTATATATAGCGCTGCAGAATAACCAATAATAAAGTAAGTATTATGAATGTTGTGCAGTTAGCACATTAGCAGCCAATGGGAAGTACATACATATATAAGACAGCAATTTTGCTTATCAACAACAAAACATTATGCTTCAAATGCAAACTTTTAAATGAATGTTACTGTATAACGAGGTTTAGTGCCCCCTTCCATCATGGAACAAATAAAGTCCTATAGTAAGAACATACTACAGACAATAGGTCATGCACTAGTTCTTTGTTATCAGAGGGGATTTCTACTTATATTTATCTCTAAGAGTTTTGTAGTGAACTCATTTTAATCACTTGGCCAGACTTCATTGGTGATTAAAGGAGCGCTCCTCAATAAACGCAACTGAACTTACTGCATATTTATATACTGCAATAAATAGGTGAGATGAAACAGGAGATGACTGAAGTCTAAAGTCCTGGATACTCAAATAAGGGCACGTCTACAGCAGATGCATTGTTGTTATTTAACAAAGCCGTTGAGATAACAACTATAGAATCCCAGACTAATGACTGTTTTACAAGCATCGCTGCCTTTTTATTTTATAAAACAATATTTTGAACCATTTTACCAGCTATTTTATTTCATTACCTAGATTTGTATGTTTTTAGAAAAAAATATTTTGTACAGATTTAATTTTTTAAAGTGACATAAAATAAAGTACTTATCTGTGTGCCCTTAAACGTTCACAAATTGACTCCATTAATAAAAGTATAACTTTAATAAAGAGAAATAGCCCATTTTATTGAATCTTCAAAACACCCCAAAAGATGTGGCTTTTTTTTTAGGGACAAACCCATCTGGAAATGTTTCTGTTCCAGCTTGTGAGTATGCATGTGAATCGGCAGTCTTTCCCTTAAAGGGACAGTCTAGCCAAAGTTAAACTTTCATGATTCAGATAGGGCATGCAATTTTAAATAACTGTCCGATTTACTCTTATCATCAAATTTGCTTTGTTCTCTTGGTTTCTTTTTGAAAGCTAAACCTAGGTAGGCTCAACCGTTGAAAATCACCTCTTATCTCAGTGCATTTTGACAGTTTTTCACAGTTATCCAGTGCTAGTTCATGTGTGTCATATAGATAAAAACTGTGGTCACTTTCGTGGAGTTATTTGGGAGTCAGCACTGATTGGCTAAAATGCATGTCTTTCAAAAGAACTGAAATAAGGGGGCAGTCAGCAGATGCTTAGCTACATGGTAACCACAGAGGTAATAAGTGTATTAATATAAAAGTGTTGGTTATGCCAACTGGGGTATGGGTAATAAAGGGATTATCTATTTTTTTAAACAATACACTTTTTCAAGTAGACTGTCCCTTTAAGCAATGCTTTGGTTGTTTGACAGTTGCATGTGAAATAAGTTGAAGTGGCTGTATTGCACATCAAAATTGTTAGATGACAGATGAATTGGTATTTACGTATGAATCATTTACTAATTGGTCTAAACGCCAGCTTACATGGAAATGTCACAAATTGTGAAACCTTATACCATAGGAATAATAAAAACAAACACATTAGACTTGTAGATGTATTTTGTCTCTGTGAAGATACACACTACTGACTATCTGAGCATTTATCAACAGAATTACTCTAGTCTTCAGTAAAGCAAGGGATTCTGGTTAATAGGAGCGTCACAATGCTAGTTCAGTGTTGCCATAGGAATTTTAAATAAAGCATAAACAGGGATAAGTATAGTACAGCAAGTTCCTTGTCTACCCATGGTTTCTTACTTACTGCATTTAAAAGCTGAAATAGGGCATCCAACCAGTCTCAAAATAGGTTATGGTGAGTAAAAAAAGAAGACCCCCCTACAATCTGAAGATAGGAAAATACAATAGATCATTGTATAGCATATGTAAGTAAGCTTCATGACATTACCCAGTGTAAACACTGATAGACAAAGTTTTTTTGTGGAAAAATGTGCAGAAGTCCTGTACAATGATCTGTTTTGTGTCACTTTATTACATTTTGAGGTATTTTTTTCTTGTCTATGCAAAAACAATCGGCTAGATTACGAGTTTTGCGGTATGAGTAAAAAAGCAGCGTTAAGGCTCATAACGCTGCTTTTTCACTACCGCTGGAATTACGAGCCTTGCAGGTTTAGGGGCACCGCACACTTTTTTGGCCGTACCGCAAATTAACTTACACAATTTGCGTAAGGTCTTTTTTCAATGGGACTTCCATAGCGCCGATATTACAAGATTTTTCTGGGAGGCCAAAAAGTGAGCGGTACAGCCTATCCCGCAAGATTCATAACGCATTCTTAAGTCAGTAGTTATGAGTTTTACACTACAAAGCTGTAGCATAAAACTCATAACTAAAGTGTTAAAAAGTGCACTAACACCCATAAACTACCTATTAACCCCTAAACCGAGGCCCTCCCACATCACAAACACTAAAATAAAATGATTAACCCCTAATCTGCCGCTCCTGACATTGCCGCCACTAGAATAAACACATTAACCCCTACACCGCCACACTCCCGCATCGCAAACACTAGTTAAATATTATTAGCCCCTAATCTGCTGCCCCCGACATTGCTGACACCTACATTATACTTATTAACCCCTAATCTGCCGCTCCGGACATCGCGGCCACTATAATAAACATATTAACCCCTAAACCGCGCACTCCCGCATCGCAAACACTAGTTAAATATTATTAACCCCTAATCTGCCGCCCCTAACATCACTGCAACCTACCTACAGTTATTGACCCCTAATCTGCCGCCCCCAACGTCGCCGCCACTATACTAAATTTATTAACCCCTAAACCTAAGTCTAACCCTAACACCCACTAACTTAAATATAATTAAAATAAATCTAAAAATTACTATCATTACCTAAATTATTCCTATTTAAAACTAAATACTTACCTATAAAATAAACCCTAAGCTAGCTACAATATAACTAATAGTTACATTGTATCTAGCTTAGGGTTTATTTTTATTTTACAGGCAAGTTTGTATTTAATTTAACTAGGTAGAATAGTTACTTAATAGTTATTAACTATTTACTAACTACCTAGCTAAAATACATTCAAATTTACCTGTATAATAAAACCT